>NC_092707.1:161528116-161685616 GCF_047496885.1 Scyliorhinus torazame
TTGTGCTGTCATTCCAGGTGAAGGAAGGTTGTTTTACAGCTTTAAAAGATTTTTTCTTTGATTTGGGATGTTTCCCCTTTAAATGGGTGTGGTCCGGGGCCTCTCACGTCATGACGCGCGTGACATAGCATGTAGGAGGCGTTTGCACATGCGCAGATCGCGGTTCCTTTACTGATGGCTGTTTTCGTGATTGCGCATGCGCGGCGTCACGCAACTGCGCAAGTGCAGTCCCTTTAGAAAGATGGCCGCCGACCAAAATCGTTCTCTGCTCTGGGATTTCGGCCTCGAGGTGAGTACTGGCGTTTCTCTTACCTTTCCTTGCTGGTTGGAGTGTGTTTTCCTCACAGTATTTGCCGAATTTGTCCAGGACTGCCTGGAAGTCGCTCCTGTTTTGCCCCTTGGAGAACCTGAATTTTTTAAAGATTTCTTCTGCTCTGGCACCGCCGATGGTGAGGAGAAGCTCTGTTTTTTCAGGATCATCCAGGTCTTCTAGTTCAGCTGCCAGCAGGAAGATTTCAAACTTTTGCCGGAATGCCCGCCAGTTTTCGCGGAGATCGCCGTGGCACTGGAGCTGCTGCGGAACCCGGATCTTGAACATCTTGCCTGGGTATCGTTGCTGGTTGTCACTGTACACTGAGGTATGGCTATCTGGACTGAACCAGTTCACTCCTGGTACCATGATGTGTTGGGTGTTCTGGATCACAAACAGGTCACCAACATTTGAAGTGGTGCAACTCTATTTTATTATAAGGTTAACTATATTAACATACTTGAACTGTGGGTAAATGCAATACCAGCTTTAACTGTTGACCCTTGCCTAGTCCTAACCAGGTGATGCACTCAGCACATGGTGAATGTCTATATTGCAGGCTGTGAGCTCTGTGCTCCGAGCTGGCTGCTACTAGAATGAGCGGGAACTCTCCTGTCCCCTGTCTTTATAGTGCGTGTGCTCTCACTGGTGATTGGCTGTGGTGTTGTGTATGCTGATTGGTCCCACTGCATGTCCATCAGTGTGTGTGTGTGTGTCTGCACCATAATATACTGGTGTATATTATGACAACTCCTTCCATTGAATGTGTACTATGACTTGGTGGCAGAGTGCTGCATAAAAACTTCCTGATCCATAAATGTTGTCGAGCAAGCATTCGGAATGTTCAGCCCTCATCTCCATTATTTAACACTGGCCTTCTCTCCTCCAGAGCTTTCTGCAACTTCCCTTCCTCCAACTCTATCACCCAAGGAACATCAGCTCCATCTCGACTTAGCTTTATTGTTCCTCAAATCTTATTCGCAAGCACATTTTTATCCAGATCCTTTACCCAATGAATTAGACTTGCAAATGTCTCGACATGTGGTTCAAACTATGGCTATCTCCAGTTCAAGTTGAAGCTTGTTCATTTCATCTGTAGCCAACAGTTCTGTACTTGTACTCAAATTCAATTTTTTAATACAGATTCTTTCATGGGATATGCGTATCATTAGCAAGGCCAGCATTTGTTGCCCATCTCTAATTGCCCTTGTTTCTTGTACTTCTGCAATCCATCTGTTGTAGTTACAGTGCTGTTACAGAGCACATTCCAGGTTTTTGATCCAATGCCAGTAAACAAATGGATATGTAGTTCCAAATCAGGATGATAAGTGGCTTGGGGAGTGACTTACAGGTGGTGGTGTTCCCACCCATCTGTTGCCCTTGTGGTGGGGTTCACGATTTGCCTGCATACCTCCGTGTCATCTCTTGGATTAAATCCCCTTGTTATCACACCCTGGAACACTTCCCCATTCAGTATGCTTCTGTTCATAGAGTGTTGAGGCTCCAAAACCCAGCTCACAACATGGACAATCTCCACTTTCATTTGCCCGTTTGAGTAATCTTTACTTATTCATTCGTGGGATGTGGGCATCGCTGACTGTGCCAACATTTGTTGCACATCCATCAATAATTGCCCTTGAACTGAGTTGCTTGCTAGACCATTTCAGAAGACATTTCGGAGTCAATCACATTGCTGTTCATCTGTAGTCATGTGTAGACCAGACCAAACCAGGTAAGGATGGGGCATTGGTGAATTGGGTGGGTTTTTACAACAATAGTTTCATGGTCATCAATAGATTATTTTTTTTTAAATTCCAGATTTTAATGGAATGCAAATTTCACTATCTGCCAAAGTGGGATTTGAATCCAGGTCCCCAGAGCATGCCCTGGATTTGGATACTAGTACTCTTGTCAATTACATGATAACACCACTCCCCAGGTCAATGGGAAAACACAATGCAAATTCGAAATCCTTGGCCAGCTATTGGAATCGTTGCACCTCTTAAAAAAATATTTTTATTAAGGCGTTTATATATATATATATACATTATATACAACCAAAACCAAAAAGAAAATAAACAGGAAATCTTATAACAAATAACTAACACTCCACCGCCCCACCCTCCCTGTCGTTCCCCTCCACCGTGCCTTCCCCATTTTTACCCCCTGTATCCCTTCTTTCCCCCCCACACCTTCCCCCCACTGCTGATATCTTAACTATCTTTAAAGAAATCGATAAACAGCTTCCATCTCTAGGAAACACCCCCCACCACCCCCCACTGACCCTCTCATGGCAAACTTGTTTTTTTCTAGCCCAAGGAACTCCGTCAGGTCACTCACCCACACCCCAGATTCGCCGACTCCGAGTCCCTCCACTCCAACAAAATCCGTCTCCGGTCTACCAGGGAGGCAAAGGCCAAAACGCTGGCCTCTCTCTCCCACTTGATTCCTGGGTCTTCCAACACTCCAAAAATCATCACTCTGGACTCGGGCCACCTTCACGTTCAGCACCTCAGACATTACGTCAGCGTACCCCTGCCAGAACCAATACAGCTTTGGGCAAGCCCAAAACATGTGAACATAGTTCGCGGGCCTCCCCGCGCACCCCCCACGCCTATCCTCCACCCCTTCGAAGAACCTGCTCACTCTGACCACCGTCATATACGCCTTATGGACTATTTTAAATTGAATAAGGCTCAACCTAGCACACAAAGAGGATGCATTCACTCACCTCAAAGCCTCCATTTTCCCTCCCAAGCTCCTCCTTCCACCTTGGTTTAACTTCTCCTATTGGGGCTCCCTCCCAATCCATTAACTCCTTTTAAATCTCCAACTCTCGGCCCTCGGGAAAGGAGAGCACCTGCTTCCTAATATAATCCTGCACCTGTAAGTACCAGGACCCATTCCCGCTGGGCAGCTGATGGGTTATTGAATTATTGATTCATTGATTTATTTGCTGTCTTTAGGTACTGATTGAGTGCATAGCTAGAGAATGGAATTATTCAAATGCCATGACTGTAAAAAGATAGTTATGGTTTCAGATAATGAATAAACAATTGAACTTTAGGGTCATGTCTACTGAAATTCAGACATTGTTTCAACAAATGTTTCATAGAATGAATAGACCATTGTATTCCAGTGCATTTAGTAATAAAATGTATCAAATAATTAGTTACAGCAAGGTTGATGGCTAGCCATGGCGTGAGAATCACATTCTCGTAAGGTGGTACACATAGACACTGAATTAACTTTGATGGACATCAGTAAATCTTAAGTAATGGCCAATGTTCGATTAATAATTCATCCTCGAAGTAACAGACATCTATTTGAACAAATCAAGAGGTCTCAGCTGGGAATTAGAAACCAATGAGAGTAAATGAGATATTAGACCATCGATAAGGATTCCCTTAAAAGTAAGATCTCGTGGTCAAGGGTTATGCCTTCCTGAATCCTTGAACCATCTATCGATTTACTTTTGTTTAAAAATAATTTCTTTATATCTTTCTTATGCTTTATGTTTAATGCTTTTTGCCAAACTAAAAACCATAGCATACAATAAAACCAACATCTCCTCACACTTCCTGCAAAGTTCAATGTCTTCCCTCTCTTGCCAATTCATTGCCTCTCAAGAACTCCATTGCCTCCTTTGGTGTTCCAAAATAATACTCGCGGCTGTTGTGGGTCACACACAGGCATGCCGGATTCAACATCCCAAACTTCACCCCCTTCTTAAAGACGGTAGCCTTGACACGGTTGAATCCAGCCATCCTCTTAGCCAGTTCCGCACCCAAGTCCTGATATACCCAGAGCTCGTTGCCTTCCCAGGTGCATCTCTTCGTCTGTCTGGCTCACTGCAAAACCTTAATCCAAGTATCGATGGAGCCTCACCACCATCGCCCTCGGTGGCTCATTCGCCTGCGGCTTCCTCATCAGCGCCCTATGCGCCCGATCGACCTCCAGGGGCTGGTCAAAGGCCCCCTCCTTCATTTAGCTGCTCCAACATTTTAGCTACATAAGAGCCTGAGTCCACTCCCTCGGTTCCCTCTGGCATCCCCACTATTTTCAAATTTTGCCTCCTGGAGCGGTTCTTCAAATCTTCCACTTTCTCCTTGAGCTGCGTCTGGGTCTCTCAACATCCTAATTTTGACCGCCAACGGGGTAAGCTGCTCCTCGTGCTCCCCCACCGCCTCCCCCACCTTCTGGATCACCTGGCTCTGGGTCTACATCCTCAGCTCCACATGGCCGATCCCCGTTTTCAGCGGGTCTACCACCTTCGCCAGACCCTCCTGAGCCTCCCTCCTCTGCTGACTGAACCTTTCGTTCACAAAGTCCACCATCTGCTCCGTCGACCATTGGGTTAGTGGAGCCGACCCCTTGCTCGTCGCCATCTTTCCCTGTGTCGCACAAAGAGTTTCTTGTTCCTTCAGCTCCTTTCTTCTAAACCCACTTCTGGTACACGGATCTATCCACTGACCTCACCAGTAGAGTATAGCTTTCCACCACCATCTCTGAACCTTTTTCCTCCAAAACATCCACCCGGCAACCGGGGAAAAGGACCAAAAAAACCATATCAAGCAGGAGCTGCCAAATGTGCGACCACTCACACCATGGCCGCCACCGGAAGTGATCTTTTTTCTTGATGCCATTGACTACTGAAGTTGGCTCTATAGCGGGGCTGCTCTCTTAGTCTGGTGAACAGAGGCACTGTAGAATTCTAGTCAGGTATAACTACGACTGAATCTGTCAATGAAAAGTGACACTTGCTGACTCCCAGGAATGCAGCTATTTGGAATGACAAGCTCACAAAGTCCATCATATGTTCGAAAAAAGAAAGACTTGAAAACAATAGCTGACTGGTGGTGATTAACCTGAGGATCACCACACAGGTACGGGGTAAGGTTCAGAAGGCAGGCCTTAATGAATAACCTCAGCTAGTACAGGAATTGAACCCACGCTGCTAGCCTTCTTCTGCATCACAAACCAGCTGTCTAGCCCACTGAGATAAACCAGCCCCCAAGCTCCAATCAACATCATTGTGGAACTATTAAAGGATCTAGTTTAGGGATGTTGATTGAGGAAGAAAAATTAGCAAGTGGAATAACTCCACTGCTCCTATCCAAGTAATATCATTCGATCTTTCAACATCTTATCAAAAGAGCAAACCCTTGGAACATCAACCTAAATTTTTGTACTTAAGTAGCTGGAGTTCAATTCAAACCCACAACCTTCGATTTTAGAGGGAAGAGTGCTACCAACTGACCCACAGCAAGTACACAATTGCAGTGTCTACCAGCCAAGTGGCTCTCATCATAGACTCCCTACGGTGCAGACGGAGGCTATTTGGCCCATCGAGTCTGCACCAACCCTCTGAAAGAGCATCCTACCCTATCCCCATAACCCAGGAACTCCACCTAACCTTTTGGATATTAAGGGCAATTTAGGATGGCCAATCCACCTAACCTGCACATCTTCGGGCGGTGGGAGGAAAACGGAGCACCCGGAGGAAACCCACGCAGACACGGGGAGAAAGTGCAAACTCCACACAGACAGTCACACGAGGCTGGAATTGAACCCGAGTCCCTGGCGCTGTGAGGCAGCAGTGCTGACCACTGTGAGACCATGCCTCTCTCAGTGACTTGTCAAACATGTGGTGAAAATGGATTCCCCAAGCTGCCACACACACTGACCCGCGTGGCATAGAGGAGATGCATAACATCAGCTTTGTGATGGGCCGTTCCTGTGAAAAATATTTTTATTAGAATGATCTCGATCAGGACAGGAAATTTGATATTGGCCATTGGTTTTGGCAAGTACGTTTTATCTTGTCCAGTGATGAAACATCACAAATGTTTTTTTAGTGGGGTTAACTACATTCTGTGAAGGTGTCTGGAGGTTGGAGATTGATGTGAGAGATTGAGGTCAAAATTGGTGTGTATGTGAAAAGGCAATAGACACTGCAAGCTATTTATAGATTAAGATCAAAGAACAATACAGCACAGGAACAGGCCTTTCGGCCCACCAAGCCAACGCCGATCCAGATTCCTTATTTAGACTTACTACTTATGTGTCTATCAAGATACATCTTAAACATGGCTATCGTGCCCGCCTCCACCTCCAGGCGTTCCAGGCAGCCACCATCCTCTGCGTGCAAAACTTTCCCCGCACATCTCCCCTAAACATTCCCCTCCCACCTTGTACCTGTGCCCCCTGTAATTGAGTCTTCCACCCTGGGTAAAAGTTTCTGACTATTTGCCCTGTCTATACCTCTCATAATTTTGTAGCCCTCAGCCTCCGTCTTTCCAACGAAAACAATCCCAGTTTATTCAACCTCTTCGGATAGTTAACACCCTCCAGACGAGGCAACACCTTGGCAAATCTTGTTTGCACTCTCCCCAAAGCATCCACGTCCTTCTGGTAGTGTGACGACCAGAACTACATGCAATATTCCAAATATGGGCAAACTAAAGTTTTATACAACTGTAACATGACCTGCCAACTCTTGTACGCAATGCCCCGGCCGTTGAAGGCAAGCATGCCGTATGCCTTCTTGGCCAGCTTATCCACCTGCATTGCCACTTTCATGGAGCTCTGAACCTGAACGTCCAGATCTCTATGTATGTCAATGCTTCTAAGGGTTCTGCCATTAATTGTATAATTCACCCTTGAATTTGATCTTCCAAAATGCATCACTTTACACTTGTCGGGATTGAGCTCCATCTGCCATTTCTCTGCCCACCTCCCAATCTATCTAAATTCTGCTGCATTCTCTGACAGCCTCCTTCACGATCTCAATTCCACCTAACTTAGTGTGATCTGCAAACTTGCTAATCAGACCATCTACATTTTCCTCCAGATCATTTATATATATATTACAAACAACAGTGGTCCCAGCACTGATCCCTGTGGAACACCACTAGTTACAGATCTCCATTCTGAAAAACTTCCTTCCACTGTTACTCTCTGTCTCCTGTGGCCAAACCAGTTCTTTATCAATCTATAAGATCAGGGAAGGCACTGTCACCATGTTCTTGTAGCATTTCAGTTCCTAGAGTACATCATCACTATTTGGTCTCTTGCCTTTTAACGTTCTGTTGGTCTGTACTGCTCGGAATATGAAGATGTTATTTTATGTTAGAAAATATTTTATTGAGGCATTTATAATTTTAACACTTTTCAACAATAACATCCAACAGGACACACAACGAAATAACCATCATTCTCCCCCAAACATAAACCCCAACCAACATGGCTTATTAAAACACACCGCCAGCCCTTCCCGCCCGCCCCCCATTGGTTTTCCTACCCTTATTTGTCACTTCCATGCCTCCCCTTTTCCCTCCTCCCCCCATCACCTCCCCCTCCCTGCTGACAATCTAATTTTTCTCGAAGAAGTCGATGAACGGCTGCCACCTCCGAGCGAACCCCTGTAACGAACCCCTTCAGGCAAATTTAATTTTCTCCAGCCTGAGAAACGCTGCCATGTCACTAAACCAAACCCCCGACTTCGGGGGATCTGAGTCCCTCCATCTCAGTAAAATCCGTCTCCGTGCCAGCAGGGAAGCAAAGGCCAAAAAGACTAACATCTCTTCCCCCCCTCCCCGGGCTCTCAGGTCTTCCGACACTCCATAGATCGGCACCTCTGGACTTGGAGCCACGCTCCCTTGCAGGACCTCTGATATGACATCTGCAAATCCTTGCCAAAAGCCCAAAGCCTCGGACATGCTCAAAACATGTGTACATGATTCGCAGGACATGCCCCACATCGCCCACATCTGTCCTCCATCTCCTCGAAGAACCTGGATAAAAGCAAATTTCTGCGGGAGCTGAAATCTGAAACGAAAGAGAAAATGCTGGAAAATCTCAGCAGGTCCTGCAGCATCTGTAGGGAAAGAAAAGAGCTAACGTTTCGAGTCCGATGACAAAAAGTCATCGGACTAGAAACGTTAGCTCTTTTCTCTCCCTACAGATGCTGCCAGACCTGCTGAGATTTTCCAGCATTTTCTCTTTCGTCCTCGAAGAACCTGCTCATCTGGGCCACAGTCATGTGTGCCCTGTGGACCACCTTGAATTGGATCAGGCTGAGCCTGGCACATGGCAAGGACGCATTAACTCTCCATAGCGCCTCCTCCCATAACCCAGCCTCCAACTCCCCACTCTCTCCCACTCTTCTTCCCACTTTCTCTTCACCTCCCCTATTGGGGCTGCCTCCCACCCCATAAGCTCCTTATAGATCTCCGAAACCAGGGCGGCATGTGGCACAGTGGTTAGCACTGGGGCTACGGCGCTGAGGACCCGGGTTCGAATCCCGGCCCTGGGTCACAGTCTGTGTGGAGTTTGCACATTCTCCCCGTGTCTTCCGCATGGGTTTCACCCCCACAACCCAAAGATGCGCAAGTTAGATAGATTGGCCATGCTAAATTGCCCCTTAATTGGAAATAAAAAACATTATGTAAAAACAATATAAATCTCCGAGACCCTTCCCCAACTCCTGTTCTCGACATCATCTTACCCTGTAACCCTCTTTGCAGGAGATGTGGAAAGCTCGAGACCTGCCTCCGTACAAAATCCCTCACTTGTAAATACTGGAATCCATTCCCACCTGGCAACTCAAACTCCTCCAGCTCTTCCAAACTCGGAAAACCGTCATCAATAAATAAATCCCCAAATCTCTCGATCCCTGCCCTCTGCCACCTCCGAAATCCCTGTCCAGCCCAGAGCGAACCGATGGTTATCGCATATCGGCGCCCAAACCGATGCCCCCTCCAAACCTCTGTGCTGCCGCCGCTGTCCCTACACCCTCGGGGCTGCCACTACTACTGGGTTTGTGGAGTACCGAGCCGGCGAGAACGCCAGAGGTGCCATTAACCATGCCCTCAAACTCGTGCCCTTACAGGATGCCGCCTCCCCTCGCTCCCACGCTGACTCCTCCCCACCACCCACTTTTTGACCATCGATATATTCGCTTCGTTCCCCCCCCCCCCCCCCCCCCCCCCCCCCCCCCCCAGTAATAGTATATAAAGATATAAAGTTCGGAAGTGCCAGTCCCCTCTCCCCACGCCCCCCCGTTCCAGCAGCGCCTTCCTCACCCATGGGGTTTTACCGGCCCAAATAAATCCCGAAATTACTGCATTCATCCTCCTAAAAAAATGCATTAGGGATAAAAATTGGGAGACTGAAACAGAAAAACAAACAGCAGCCTCGGGAGGTCTGTCATTTTCACAGTCTGTACCCTCCCCGCCAGAGCGTGCCCCACTTCTGGAAGTCCCCCTTCATCTGCTCTACTAGCCTGCTCAGATTCAGTTTTGGAGCTGACCCTATTCCCATGCCACCTGGATACCCAAGTACCTAAAGCTCCCGCCCATCACCTTGAATGTCATCTCCCCCAATCTCCTCTCCTGCTCCCTTGCCTGGATCGCAAAAACCTCACTTTTGCCCATACCCTGAGAATCGGCCGAATTCCTCTAGTATCCCCATAATCCCTCCAATCCCCCCCAAAGGGTCTGATAAGAGAAAATCGTCTGCATAGAGTGAACCCTATGCTCCAATCCCCATCGTTCTATCCCCTGCCAGACCTTCGAAGCTCGCAGCGCCATTGCCAAAAGCTCTATGCCCAGGGTAAACAGCAGTGGGGAGAGTGGGCATCCCTGCCTCGTTCCCCGGTACATCTTAAAATACTCCGACCTCACCCAATTTGTGCGGACATTTGCCACCAGTGCCTGATAAAGCAACCGGACCCAGTCCACAAATCCCTGCACAAACCTGAACCATCCCAGGACCTCCCATAAGTACCCCCACTCCACCCGATTAAAGGCCTTCTCTTCATCCATAGCCACCACCACCTCAACCTCGCCCCCCTCTGTAGACATCATGATAATGTTCAAGAACCTCCTAATATTGATCGCCAGGTGCCGGCCCTTAACAAACCCCGTATGATCTTTTCCTCTTACCCCTGAGACACAATCCTCGATCCGTGTGGCCAGGATCTTTGCCAGCAGTTTGGCATCCACATTCAATAGGGAGATTGGTCTATATGACCACAGTTTTCCAGATCTTTGTCCCGCTTTAAAATTAGAGAGATCGTCACCTGCGACAATGTCGGGGGTAGCACGCCCAACTCCTTTGCTTCGTTGAAGGCCATCACCAACAGCGGTCCCAGCACCCCAGAAAACCTCTTGTAAAATTCCATCTGGTATCCGTCCGGTCCCGGGGCCTTACCCGATTGCATCGCCTTCAGTCCCTCTATTACCTCCCCAAGCCCAATTGGGCTCCCAAACCCTCAACCAGCCCCCCGTCCACCTTCAGGAGCACCAGCCCTCCCAAAAATCGCCTCATCCCTTCTTCTCCAGCTGGGGGTTCCAATTTATACTGCTTGCAGTAGAAATCTCAAAACACTCCATTCACCCCCGCCGGATCCAAGACCACCTTCTCCCCCTGTATCTCTCGCTTTCCCGATCTCTCTCGCCGCCTCCTGCTTCCTCAACTGAAGCGCCAGCACCTGCTCGCTTTTTCCCCGTACTCATACACCGCCCTCTCACCTTCTTCAGCTTTCCCACCACCTTTGCCCGTGAAGATGTTATTTTTCAAAGGTAATCTTGCAGGCCTGAACTGGAATTAGGTCAAATTGTCTTGTTTGACTTGTCTTTGGAAAACTACAGGGGAAATTCTGCTTTCTCTCACTAGACCAATTGGTTGCATTGGATTCAACAACAACATATCTGTATATAATGCCTTTAACATCTTTAAACCTCGCAAGGCATGGGGCGGCATGTGCCGCAGTGGTTAGCACTGGGACTGCGGCGCTGAGGACTGGGGTTCGAAACCCGGCCTTGGTTCTCTGTCCGTGTGGAGTTTGCACATCTCCCCATGTCTGCGTGGGTTTCACCCCCACAACACAAAAATGTGCAAGTTAGGTGGATTGACCAAGCTAAATTGCCCCTTAATTGGAAAAGAAATAATTAGGCACTCTAAAGTTTAAAAAAACTTCCCAAGGCACTTCAAACAGAGTATGGCATTGAGCCATAGAGGATATATATGGCCAGCTGACCAAAAGCTTGGTTAAAGAGGTAGGTTTTAAGGAGTGCCTTGAAGAAAGAAAGCGAGGTAGAGAAGCAAAGAAGTGTAGAGAGGATATTCCAGAGTTTGGGGCCTAGCAACTGAAGGTGTGGCCTCCAATAGTGGAGTGATTCAAATTAGGATGCCCAAGAGGCCAGAATTAGAGGAGTACAATATCTCAGAGGGTTGTAAGACTGGAGGATATTGCAGAGATAGGAAGGAGCGAGGCCATGGATTTGAAAAGAAGGTCAAAATGATAAAATCAGGACATTGGTATGATGACTGAGAGAAAATGTATGTCAGCAAGCACAGGAGTGATCAGGGTGGAATCAGAGTGGTTTATGGTGGAGTTGAAGCGGGTGGCCTCAATAGCCTTTACTCTTATGCTTTGGTTGCCTAAGTTGGTATTGACAATAGTTTTATTCCTTTCCGATCTGCAATTCTGTAAACTTTTCTTTAATTGCCTTTTATCTGTCTTAGGAAGATCAAAACCTCACAATAACAGAGCCCCCCCCCCCCCACCCCCACCCCCCTCATTCACCACTGCCTGGAAGCTAAAGAGCAGAGAATTCAGAAACAGTGAGGAAAAAAAATCATTGCTTTAAAACTCACATGTCCCAAACAGCTGCTGTCTCAGGCAGAGAAATCAGCAGCTGTAACTTCATCGAAAGTGAAAACCACCTCCCCAGGGTTTAACCTCCTCAGAACCTTTGATCTGCAAGGCACCTATTCACTTCAGAGAGTAAAAGCTTTTACTAGACTGTAATTGACAGCTCCCAGACAGACAGATTTCTGAATTGTTTAATTTAATTTCTCCCCATGCTTGACTGGGTCTCAAGAAACATGCTGTGAAACTAACCACAATGTTCAAAACCATCTAGCTCATGGTCACATAAAAAGCAGTTAAGTGCTTTCTGCTGAGAAAAAGAGGAAGTGAAAGTACTTAACTCCTAGATGTTTCTAAACAATGAATAAATCCTACATGTTTCTAAACATTGCATAATAATTTCACAATATGTACATTGACGTATCCCAACATGACAGATGAACAGATGGCTGTCCGTTCTTTTTGTCGTCTTTTTTTTTTAATTTGTGAGCATCAGACAATAAACATTTGGACTGTGCTGTTTGCCCTTTAGGCAAATAGGGCAGGTGGCTGTCCAAGTCAGGACAATCAGATGAGTGATCAGTTAATCCATTTGGTGTTATTCTGTGTCAGGTTGCTCACATTTATCAGAGTTTTTGCATCTGTAAGACAGGGTTCAAACCCCACCAGGAATTTAAGCGCATATTCCATGCCTGATTCAGTACAGCACTGATGGAGTGCCACGTTGCCAGAGTTTCAAAGATGGTGGTGAATAACTTCCATTTGCATAAGTTTAATAGCAAAGTGTGAAATTTTGTCCTCACACTTAAGTAGATTTCTTCCTGTAAAATTGTTTCAGTGGTCTCATGCGTGAGCTGATGAACACTTTAAGATCTGACTTACCCATGGAAGTTTGAAATATTTCTGGACCCAAAAGTGGCCTAAGGGATTCAGCTCCTATTAAGTATCCTGATTCAAATGGATGAAATATTCTAGTTAGTTCCAAGATGCATAGGAGCTAAGCACCAACTCATCAAAATCAGTAACTCACACAATATAAATGTTTTAAAGTCTGTACTGAGCAATTCACACAGCAATAAAGAGATTAAGTTCCATTGGTTATTGAACTTGAGTGTTACGGCCCTAAACTTTCAGAAAGTTTCTACAGGCAGACACAGATAATTCTCAAGTTATTACCATCCATAGCCGCAGCAAAAGGGAAGAAAAACAAAACAGACACACCCTCGGTGTTTTAAATAGCTGCGGAAAACATGCATGAGCACCTCCATGCAATAACATCCCCTGCATTTGTGCAGTGTCAGCGCATAGAGAATATATAAAGGAAGTCAGTCAGTTGATAACAGTTCTGCTCAAAAGAAAGTAGAGAAAGGGAAAAGATAGGACAAGAGCCTAGAGAGAGATTGAGGAGGTTGAGGAGACAAAATTTTGGTAAAGTTAAGAAAAAAAAGACAGGGTGCAAAACGACAAACAGAAAACTCAGGTGCATCGAACCAACCTCTATTTTTTGTTAAAAACATTTCCATTAAAGGGCAATTTAGTGTGGCCAATCTACCTACCCTGCACATCTTTGGGTTGTGGGGGTGAGACCCATGCAAACAAGGGGAGAACGTGTAAATTCCTCACGGATGTTGACCCGGGATTGGGATTGAACCCAAATTCTAGGCAGCAGTGCTAACCACTGCACCACCGTGCTGCCTGGGCGAACCAACCTCTATGAGGCTGTTGGATTCAGGTACACCCAAAAAAAAAGACAAAACAAATCTGAAAAATATGCACCACTGTCTCAACAGTGACCCGATACTCCAACATCGGGTCATCTGAGTGAATGAAAACAGGCAGGTCGAGAGGGGAGACATGCCAATGGTGGTCAGTGGCATAGCACTGGGCAGCACACCTGCTGCCTTTTCAATACTTGTACCTCTTCCCCCTTCTCTCTCCTATGTGTGCACTCTAGGCAGGTATAATTACCACATCCAGTTTTCAGTCACGTGTTCGTCACACTAATTGAATCGCAAATCATAATTTTCTATTCAACGATATCGACTTTCAATGGCAGGGTCCTTACCCAGCATTCACCACAGGATGGAAAGTGCTCTATCCAAACTGCAGGAGCTCCTGGCGCAAGCGCAGTGCCGAGCTGTGACTGAAGCATGCGTAATGCCTGGCTGTAATGAGCTTCAAGGAGCTCAAGGAAACAAACAATCAAGCGCAGTTGACTAATGGAGCCGATGGCTGTGCGAGGAGGATTAGAGCCAGTGGTCCACTCACGTGCTCGTCACACTAACCCCCACCCCCACTTAAGACAATAAGTAAGAGAAAACACAGAACTTATTTATTGGCAGCCTCCAGTCTCTCCCTATTCTCAACTTTGGGACAGGATATCTGCTCTAACATTGTCCTTTCCATGGACATACTTGAACTGTCGATCATATTCTTGGATAAATAAACACCAACTTTTTCATCCCGTGTAAGAACATTAGTGGATTGTTGTCAGTAAAAACCACCCCAGGATGAGCAGCAGCATACGCCTCCAAGTGTTGGATGGCAAGAACCAACACAAGCGTTCCTTTTTCAATGGTTGAATAGTTTTGCTGGTGCTTATCAAACATCTTAGAGAAGTAGCAATTGGGTGATGGATATACCACCTCCCCCATCCTCCTGTAAAAGCTCCACACCAGCATCCACATTACTTGCATCAACAGTGAGTTTAAGGGCCAGTCAAACTTAAGGGGAGAGAGCACAGGAGCACTGCTAAGACTTGTTTTAACTCTGCTTTAACGCAGGTATGTCTTTTGCAAGCTCCATAACTGAGATTTGTCCAATAACCCTTTAACAGGTCAAATATACTCACATACTTAGCAGGACCAATTCAATGAATATGGTCATGCATTTGTGGAAGATGATAACAGTCTTCCTTGGTCAATGCATTTATCTTTCAGTAGAATCATAGAAGTCAGATAATTTACAGTGCAGGAGGAGGCCATTCAGCCCATTGAGTCGATACCGAACATTGGAAAGAGCAGCCTATTTAAGCCCACATCTCACCCTATCCTCGTAACCCAGTAACCCCACCTAACCTTTTGGACGTTAAGGGGCAATTTAGCATGGCCAATTCACCTAACCTGCACATCTCTGGACAGTGGGAGGAAATCGGAGCACCTGGAGGAAACCCATGTAGACATGGGGAAAAAGTGCAAACTCCACACAGACAGTCACCCCAGGCCAGAATTGAACCCGGGTTCCTGGAGCTATGAAGCAGCAGTGCTAACCACTGCGCCACCGTGCTGTAATCAATACAATATCCGTAAGTACAATAAGATGTAGGCACCAGTAAACACGGTGAGCTTCAATCACTGTGGCAGGGTCCAATTATGCCATGTATGTTACCTTTTCCCTGATAGGTTTCCTTTTTTCAAAACTGACACGATAAGGATGCTGCTTAACAGGTGTGACATTACCAACGTGGCATGGTGGCACAGAGGTTAGCACTGTTGCTTCACAACGCCAGGGCCCCAGGTTTGATTCCCGGCTTGGGTCACTGTCTGTACGGAGTCTGCACGTTCTTCCCTTGTCTGCGTGGATTTCCTCCGGGTGCTCCGGTTTTCTCCCCCAAGTCACGAAAGACGTGCTTGTGAGGTGAACTGGACATTCTGAATTCTCTCTCTGTGTACCCGAACAGGTAGGGTGGCGACTAGGAGATTTTCACAGTAACTTCATTGCAATGTTAATGTGAGCCTACCTGTGACACTAATAATAAAGATTATCACGACAAACAAGCTCCGCGATGTGCAAGCTACTTGGCACATCAGAAAATGATACAATGTATGACCATGAGCAGTTGAGTTAATTCCCTTTCATCAATATATTTCAATGTAAACTCCAAATCACTTAAAAGCTCAGAGTTACATAATCTCCCTCGGGTCCACCCTGAAGAACCATGGAATGATCTGGCATCTCCAAATGGGGTGAGTCCATAATACATGCTAAAGTAACAGGCTTTTCCGCTGTACTTTCCCCATCATCCTCCCCTCTCCTACAGTAGCTTTTCAGCATATTGACAAAGCCTGCTTCCTTTCCTGCCATCGGGAATGGCAACAAGATAGTCAACATTTTGCGCAACACAAAATATGGCCCACTGTAGCGTGCTGTAAAGGAGAGCCAGGCAGCAACACCAGCATTTGGTCTCAGAACTGAAAATTCAAATTTGCGCCTCATGGTCATTCCAGGAGTTCATCTTTTCATGTGAAAACTTTAACTTAGATCTTGCTACTTTGCATGCCCAACAGAGCCTTTACCGAGACTTACTCACATGGTCTAGCAAATTAGTAGGTGCATCATGTGCCAACCACTTTTCTTTCAAAAAGGGGTTGGTTTTGCACAGTGGGCTAAACAGCAGGCTTGCAATGCAGAACAATGCCAGCAGCGCGGGTTCAATTCCCGTACCGGCCTCCCTGAACAGGTGCCGAAATGTGACGACTAGGGGCTTTTCACAGTAACTTCATTGAAGCCTACTTGTGACAATTAGCGATTATTATTATTATTAAAGGTACACGTTCAGAGTAACCAAAAAACAACTCAGGTGGACTTGGGCAACATGGTAGCATAGTGGTTGGCATTATGGCTTCATAGCTCCAGGGTCCCAGGTTCAATTCCCGGCTAGGGTGCTCCGGTTTCCTCCCACAGTCCAAAGATGTGCAGGTTAGGTGGATTGGCCATGTTAAATTGCGATCGATTAGATGGGGTTACTGGGTTACAGGGATAGAGTAGAGGTGTGGGCTTAAGTAGGGTGCTCTTTCCAAGAGCCGGTGAAGACTCGATGGGCCGAATGGCCTCCTTCTGCACTGTAAATTCTATGATACCTGCATTCCAGTCTCATTCAAATTCACAGCACTAGATTCTTAACCTAGACATTAAAGTCTGATGAAACTACTCCAGTGCCCCAGAGATACTGGATACTATGCACATGAATGACATTGTTTAACACCAAGCAGCTGCATAGCCTGTCTAAAGATCCCAGACATAAAATTAGAACCTTGGTCTGATTGAATAGACTTGGAAGTCCAAAAAGAGAATATAACATAATTACTGCCTTAACCACCACCTGGGCAGTTATTTTCCTCAGAAGAATAGCCTCAGGAAACCAGGTGGATGCACACATGACTGTTAATATTTATTGGTTTCACTCTTAGTTCTTGGCAGAGGACCCACACAATCCACAATAACCCTACTAAAATGTTCATCACAGGCAGGAATTAGCTGCAATGGGCCTACTGGAATCTTTTGAATCAGCCTGTCTGCCATTTGGCAGATATGACGAGACCTGCAGTACTCTGCCACATCATGCTTTATTCCTGGCCAAAAAATGTTTCAAAATTCGATCATACATTTTTATCACTCCCAAATGGCCTGCTTTTGAACCACCGTGAGTTAACCGTTCCATTCCTCATGAGCAAGAACCTCTCATGGCCTCCGAGAACCTCTAATGGCCTCCATTTCCTCATCAAAATATTAAAGTGCTCCAACTATCGGAGATCGTGACTGGTCTCTCCTGTCGCTGGGAGCGGGTCCCAGATGCGAGTCTCTCTCCGTAACCATGCAATTGTTTTTTTAAAATAAATTTAGAGTACACAATTCTTTTTTTCAATGAAGGGGCAATTTTAGTGTGGCCAATCCACCTACCCTGCACATCTTTGAGTATTGAGGGTAAGACCCACGCAGACACGTGGGAAAATGTGAAAACTCCACATGGACAGTGACCCAGGGTCGTGATCAAACCCGGGTCCTCGTCGCCATGAGGCAGCAGTGCTAACCACTGTGCCCACTTTATTCATGCAAATATATGCAGGGTGGAGAGCTCGAGAGCTCACCGTATTCCGTTGGAATCACCATTTTAAGCTGCCGGCCCCATCCCAATTTCCAATAGTGAAGCCCAACCTAAAACACAAATCATGCCCTCCCCCATGCATGACAAATATGGACGAGCTCGCCCCCACCACGGGAATAATGGGTCTCCCCCCCAGCACCACAGCACAGAGGGTGACCCGACCCACTCCTCACGGCCCCCCACCAACTCCCCCAGAATCCATCAGTCATCCCATCGGATATTCCCATCACTCACCCCCATCAGACTCCCCATCAAAGACCCCCATCAGAGAATCACATCAATGACTGCATTAGGGACTTCCAGTGATGCAATGGAGAGGGAGGACACGCACGCGGAGGCTCTCACTAGAGAATGGCTTTTTCCAGCATAATTAACAGCCTGAACTTTACAAAACCCGGCAATTCAACAGACCAGTGCACTCAGCTTACGAGGATGCCCAGAAAAGTTAAAAACAAGAAGGATTCGGCCTTAATCCCTTGTCGGGCTCAGAGACCTCATCAGATTCCTCGAGCAGTAAGATGGCGGGGGCAGGCTCTCCTTCTCCTTTACTGACCATGCCACTAACGAACGACGACCTCGGCCTCATCATAGTGAACAAGTTAGGAAAACATGATCAAAATTTGGAGATGGGTCTAGATAATTTTGCAGACATGTTTTATAAGACGGTGGATGAGGGTGTGTTCACATCATCTCCCCCCCCCCCCCCCTCCTCCCCAGAGTTAGACTGGGCCTATTGCTCGCCGAGACCAAAGCCTCAAGCTGGAGAACTACCTTATCCAATCATTGTATGTTTTCATAGCTTTAAGGAAAACAAATCAGTCCTTTGCTGGGCTAGAGAGCATCATGATATGTGTGAGAGGGCCATTCCATTAGGCTTCATCAGGAGCTGAGTGCAGACTTGCAAAAAGAAGAGCTGCCTTCAATGGGGTAAAAGCCATCTTATACAAAAATGTAATCAGATTTGGAATGGTCTACCCGGCTCGCCTCTGAGTGACTGTTAGGGAGAAAAATCATCATGTTTTTGATTCACCAGAGGAGGCTGACTCCTTTGGTTCAAAAAAAGGGGCTTTTCACAGCAACTTCATTGAAGCCTACTTGTGAGAATAAGCGATTATTATTATTATTAGAAATTTGGGCACTGTTTAATACATGTTCATGTTTATTCTATTTTGTGATCCTGCAATCGGGCGTTTCATATTTCTTGTTTTTTCATATTTGGGGTTTCTTGGTTATTAGTTTATAGTTCTGCTAGGCTTTTTTATCGTTGCTGTTGGGTTTGATAATTGAATACTATTGTAGTGTTGTAAATTAGACAATGTTTTATTATATTCTCTAGTTGGGAGTCTCCCTGCTAATGAAGGGGTTAGCTCATGGAAGCAGAGTTGGATGGTTTGCTGCTGCTCTTCGCAAACAATTTGTGAAAATTAGCTTAGAATGTATAATTTGGGGGGGTTTGTTAACTGTGGGCTTAGGGATAAGGTATTGTTTTTATTGTCACAAAAAGGTATTATTGAGGTGGGGGAGAGAGAGAGGGTTTAGCGTTAGTTTGCTGGCGGTGTTTGTGAGTCCTTTTTTTGTCAAGACATCTGACTTGGCCATCTTGGTTGGATCTCTTCAGTTTATCTTTACAGGGTCCCTTGTTTGGTATTTCTCCTTGGAAATGGGGCTGAGGAGCAGTGGGAGACCTCCAATTTGTTTGGTTATCTTGAATGTCCAGGGTCTGAATGGCCCAGTAAAGCAGTCTCGGGCTTTTGCCCATCTCAAGAATCTAAACTCCAATGTTGGTTCCTTGCAGGAAACCCATTTGCACGTCAAGCATCAGACCAGGTTATGTAAGAATTGGGTTGGGCAGGTTTTCCACTCCAGTTTAAATGGCAGGGCCAGAGGCACGGCAATCATAATTCATAAGAGAATACAATTCTCCGCCTCTCAAAATATAGCCGATCCTAATGGTCATTCTGTTATTGCGTGTGGCTTCCTGGTGAACACTCCAGTAGTATTGGTGAATGTGTATACCCCTAACTGGGATGACAAGAACATTATTAACTCTCTTATGAACTCTCTCCCTCACCTTGATTCACACCGGATGATTCTAGGAGGCGACCTGAACTGTATCTTGGACCCTAAATTGTATCGTTCTGAACCCAAATCTCTTGTCCCATCTGGGATGGCCAGGGTTTGTTCCTCCTTTATGGTACAGATGGGAGGGGTGTATCTCTAGCGCTTTCTGCACCCGAATGATAAAGATTTTTCTTTTCTTTCGCAAGTCCACCATGTGTGCTCCCGCAATGACTGTTTTACTTTTGACAGGACTCTCCTCCCTTCGAAAGTTGCGGCTGAGTACTCAGTAATTGTCATCTCCAATCACATCTGTTGATTTACTATTGGAGCCCGGCCCTGCCCAATGTCCACCCTGGAGACTAAACACCATTCTGTTGTTAGACCACAGATTTTGTGAGCGTTTGTCCAAATCCATAGATGATTCTTTAATCTCAACAAATTAGACTCAATCTTCCCCTCCACACTTTGGGAGGCTTTCGGGGGGGGGGGGGGGGGGGGGGGGGTAGTTATTTTGTATAAGGCTTATACTCTGCAATTGGAGAGGCTGGAGCACCAGAGGTTGGTGCACTCAATCCTAGAGGTGGACTGCCGATACTTACTTGCCCCAACTCCGGAGCGATTGACACACAACAAAAAGTTATAAATGCAATTCGCACTGGTGTGCCCTGGTAAGGCTGTGCATCGGTTACAAGGCTGCAGTGGTACATTTTACAAGCATGGGGAGAAGGCCAATCGTCTTCTGGCAGATCAACTTAAGCGGCATACTGCCTCACAAGAGATCCCTGAGATACGTAATAAGGTCAGCAATCTTGTTTCCGCGCCTCTCCAGGTTAACACGGCTTTTAGATTGCATTACCATAACCTGTACGAGACTCCATGCAGACAAATCGAGTATGGCTAGCCTTTTGGACAGTTTGCACATCCCAACTGTCAAAATGAGCAGGAGATACGAGTTAGATTCCCCATTGTGCCTGGGGAGGTTTTAAAATGTACTGGGCTGCTGCAACTGGGCCAAGGCCCGGGTTCTGATGGCTTCCCCAACGGGTTTATAAAAAATATTCAGAACAGCTGATGCCGTTAAAATTGGTTATGTTCAACGACTCACTGTCTCGGGGTTCATTGCCTTCGACTTTCACTCAAGCCTCAATCTTATTACTCCTTATGGGGTATTGGAAGAGCAGATGGTTGCATCTGCGTGCAGTTCCTCAACAAAAGATGAAACATATATCACCCAATCAGGAGGAGCCACTAATTGGCTCTTCAGCAAAAGACAACCCATACATCGTCATTTCAAGTGAGGATGAGCCACCAATTGGGGCTCAAACACAAAATGAAGGAGCAGCACCTAACATTGGGGACATTGCTCCAGCTCAGACACCAGAGTGCGAGGTTTTGCAGACTGCTCCTGAAGTTGCAGATTTGACTGCGACTGCACAATCCTCCATAAGTATGCCGACACTCGGCGTTTCACCAGGTGATGAGCATGCAACTCAGCGAAGGGGCACAACCATGGATCACCCAAAACTCATCGGCCCAGCTAAGGTGAAACCATCTATGATGGCAAAAGCACCGCAAGCATCCAGTTGCATGGAACAATCCAGTGGCTGGTTTAGCTCAGTGGACTAGACAGCTAGTTTGTGATGCAGACCAAGGCCAGCAGCGTGGGTTCAATTCCCGTACCAGCTGAGAATTCTGAATTCTCCCTCTGTGTACCCGAACGGAATGTGGCGACTAGGGGCTTTTCACAGTAACTTAATTGCAGTGTTAATGTAAGCCTACTTGTGACAATAAAGATTATTTATTTATTATTGGGTGCCACCAAAGCAAAAAAGAGAAAGAGGATCCTTCCCATGAGAAGGAAGGGGATGGAAAGGAGAGTGGAGGATACTGTGGGTCCATCCAGCAGTACTGAAGAAGATGGCATCGGCAATGTGGCCGACAGGCAAGAAAGTACACCACGACGCAGCAAGGATCATGGTGTTAGAACATTTTTAAAGCTGGTGACGCAAAGAAAACCGGTCTTCCGGAAGTTAAAGCAACACCGAGCAGCCTGTAAAAGTTCAGAAGACAATGTCCAATAAGCTGTGCACCAGGGACACGTTCATCAGGCATATCACGTTGTGTGAAGCACAGTTGCATCTGTACATACGACATGTGTAAAAAGATAATGCATATCATAGATGTCATAGAGTCATAGATGTTTACAGCATGGAAACAGGCCCTTCAGCCCAGCTGGCCCATACTGCCCAGTTTCTATCACTAAGCTAGTCCCACTTGGCTGCATTTGGCCCATATCCCTCTATACCCACCCTGTCCATGCAACTGTCTAACTGCTTTTTAAAGGACAAAATTGTACCCGCCTCTACCACTGCCTCTGGCAGCTCGTTCCAGATGCTCACCACCCTCTGTATGAAGAAATTTCCTCTCTGATTTCTCTTGTATCTCTCTCGTCTCACTTTAAACCTATGCCCTCCAGTACAAGACTCCTCTACCTTTGAGTAAAGATGTCGGCTATCTACCTTATCGATGCTCCTCATTATTTTATAGACCTCTATAAGATCACCCCAAAGCCTCCTATGCTCCAGGGGAAAAAAGTTCCAGCCTTTCCTTATAACTCAGACCATCAAGCCCTGGTGGCACCCTCGTAAATCTCTTCTGCACTCTTTCTAGTTTAACAATATCCTTCCTATAATAGGGTGACCAGAACTGAACACAGTATTCTATGTGTGGTCTTACCAATGTCTTGTACAACTTCAACAAGGTGTCCCAACTCCTGTATTCAATATTCCAACCAATAAAACCTAGCATGCTGAATGCCTTCTTCACCACCCTGTCCACCTGCAACTCCACCTTCAAGGAGCTATGAACCTGTATTCCTAGGTCTCTTTGTTCTGTAACTCTCCCCTACTCCCTACCATTAACTGAATAGGTCCTGCACTGATTTGATCTACCAAAATACATCACCTCACATTTATTCAAATTAAACTCCATCTGCCATTCATCGGGCCACTGGCCCAAATGGTCAAGATCCTGTTGCAATCTTGTATAACCTTCTTCACTATCCACTATGCCACCAATCTTGGTGTCATCTGCAATATTACTAACTATGCCTCCTACATTCTCATCCAAATCATTTATATATATCACAAATAACAGTGGACCCAACCCCGATCCCTGAGGCACACCGCTGGTTACAGGCCTCCAGTTTGAAAACAACCCCCCACAACTACACTTTGGCTTTGGTCAGCAAACCAATTTTGTATCCAATTGGCTACCTCACTCTGGATTCCGTGAGATTTAACCTTTTGCAACATCCTACCATGCGCTACCTTGTCACAGGCCTTGTTAAAGTCCATGTAGACAACATCGTCCGCACTACCCTCATCTACCTTCTTGGTTATCCCTTCAAAAAAGTCAATCAAATTTGTGGGACCTGACTTTCCCCTTACAAAGTCATGCTGACTTTCCCTAATTAGCCCTTGCCTGTCTAAATGCCTGTAGATCCTGTCCCTCACAATACCTTCTAATAACTTTCCCACTACAGAAGTAAGACTCACCGGTCGGTAGTTCCCGGGCTTATCCCTACAGCCCTTCTTGAACAAGGGCACAACATTTGCTACCCTCCAATCTTCAGGCACCTCTCCTGTGCCTGTCGATGATTTAAATATCTCAGCTAGGGGGCCGGCAATTTCCTCCCTCGCCTCCCACAACATCCTGGGATAGATTTCATCAGGTCCCGGGGATTTGTTTATCTTGATGCGCTTTAATACCTCCAGCACCTCCTTCTCTGTAATGTGTACACTCCTCAAGACATCACTTTTAATTTCCCCAATTTCCCTAACATCTGTGTCTTTCTCAACAGTAAATACTGATGAGAAATATTCATTTAGGAACTCTCCCATCTATTGTGGATCCGCACATGGATGACCCTGTTTATCCTTATCATGTTTTGTAAGACAGTTATATTTGAATATAAATGTTAGTTCCAGAGGAAGGGGGATGTGGTGATATGCCTGAGCACAGTTCTGTATGTAGTTAGCAATGCGACCTCCAACCAGCTGGTAGCGAAAGAGATTTATCACGTGGCTCAAGACACCCGTCAGTTGGTAGTAAGCCGCACAAGAAGATAGTCGCACTCAGAGTAGCTCCAGAAGAATTCACTGAAATCGTTTAGTATCCATCATCTGTATTATAATTTTTCTGTTATCTTTCCACATGTTTGTTAATAAATTATCTTTATAGTTAAACAACTATATGTTCTGTGTACATCATCACAACGGTTATATCACAGAACACAGCATGTGCTACTGGAGAGTTACAGACCAGTTTTCTGTGTGAGCCTGACACTTTGCTAAATTCTGGTTTGGACTCCGCCCATAACGCTGTTGCCCTGTCACAAAACGTTGACCTGGAAATGCAGTATCACCGAATATGCCCCATGGAGGCCGTCCTACTCTGCTTCAATGATTTTCACAGCAACTTTATTGCAGTGTTAATGTTAGGGGCTGGTTCAGCACAGTGGGCTAAACAGCTGGCTTGTAATGCAGAACAAGGCAACAGCGCGGATTCAATTCCCGTACCGGCCTCCCCGAACAGGCACTGCCGGAATGTGGTGACTAGGGGCTTTTCACAGTAACTTCATTGAAGCCTACTTATGACAATAAGTGATTATTATTATGTAAGCCTGCTTGTGACACTAATAAACATTATTATTGTGTTCCCTTAAGTCACACAGAAATGTCCCCAATACCTATTTTCTGCAACAACCATCGTCTCCGACCTTACAAGCAGTCCTCTAACTGGCCTCTTGCACATCTCTGATTTTAATCACTCCACCATTGATAGTTGTTCCGTCAGCTGCCTGGACTCATATGCTCTTGGGATTCCCTCCCTAAATCTTTCTTCTTCCTCCACGATGTGTCTTAATAGTCTTCCTCTTTGGTCACCTGATCTAAACATCTCCTTATGAACCAGCCTGTGATATGTATGTTCAATGCTACACAGATGCATTTTTTAAATCTGTAGCCACTCTAAACCAGACTAATGATTTAGGATCAGTTTGTGCTGAATTGTTGCCACACTCAGCTCCAACAGGATTAAAATGTGTGAAAATCAGTTCTGGCAGCATGTACTGAAAAGACTTCCATCGTATCAGCTTCATGCTACAGTAAATACAAATTTTTGCATAACCTACCCCAGGTCCACACCCAAAATTAAGTGGTCTTCAGTGCAGTAATGCTCAAATATTGCTCATATTTCTCAATTGCCCTCCTAGGTTGGATAGGTTGGAGCTAGTCAAGTCTGTTTCTTTTAAAATAGTGATTTTTTGAAGATGTTTTGTTCAGGTACGGTTGCATGTAACCAGAGGTTGCTTCAAGTTGCCCATTGCTGTTCTCAGGACAAGCTCAGATTAGTTGGTATTGGGCCCACATTAGGAAAATAGCTGTTTTTCCTTCGTCATTTTAAAAAAAGTATCACACTGAAATCTCCACAAATATCAAAGTGTCACACTGAAATCTATACATATCAAAGTGTCACATTGAAATGTATACGCACATCAAAGTGTCACATTGATATCTACATACACATCAAAGTTACACACTGAAATCTGCACACACAAAGTGTCACACTGAAATCTGCACACCACAAAGTATCACACTGAAATCTCCACACAAATCAGTGTCACACTGAATTCTTTACACAAATTAAAGTGTCACACTGAATCTCCACACACATCAAAGTGTCATAGTGAAATATCTACACACACCAAAGTGTCATACTGAAATCTCTACACACATCAAAGTTGTCGTGTTGGGTGTTCTGGTCTACAAACAGGTCAACACGGCTGGAGATGGTGTAACTCTATTTTATTAACAACTCAACTGTAATAACATACTGTAAGCTTGGGTAGGTGCATTACCAGCTTATCTGTGGACCCTGTCCTATCACTATCTAGGTGAGACACTCAGCACATGGTGAATGTCTGAGAGGCAGGCTGTGAGCTCAGTGCTCTGAGCTGGCTGCTGCTAGAATGAGCGGGAACTCTGGTGTCCCCTGTCTTTATAGTGCGTGTGCTCTCACTGGTGATTGGCTGCGATGTTGTGTATGCTGGTTGGTCCTACTGTATGTCCATCAGTGTGTCAGTGTGTGTGTGATTGCACCATGATATGCTGATGTATATCATGACATCCATCCTTTTCGCTAAGAATATGTGCCTACATGAGAATAAATAAAGTGTAGTGAGTGTGTCTGATCATGTGTGTGCATTATTTACATCAATATGTACATGTGGCTATGCTATGTACACGGGAAGGTGCCAGTTGCAGAGGAAAACTATGTTACACCAAGAACGAAACAAATGTAGAACAAAACAGATAGCATCCTTTGTGAGCAGGATAAAGAGTCCCACATGGTATGTTGCCTGCCCGGTGCTAGGGTGTGGGACATCTCTGACCGGCTTGAAAGGATACTGGAGAGGGAGGGGGAGGATCCAGTTGTTGTGGTCCATGTCGGTACCAACAACATAGGCAAGTCTAGAAAAGAGGACCTGTTCAGAGATTATAAAGAGCTAGGATTCAAATTAAAAATCAGGTCCTCAAGGGTCATAATCTCCAGATTACTGCCCGAGCCACGTGCAAATTGGCATAGGGAGGCAAGGATAAGGGAAGTTAACACGTGGCTGAAAGAGTGGTGTGGAAAAGAGGGGTTCCTTTTCATGGGACACTGGCATCAGTTTTGGGACAGGGGGGCCTATACCGTTGGGATGGTCTCCACCTGAACCGAACTGGGACCAGTGTTCTGGCGGAAAGAGTAAATAGGGTGGTCAATAGGACTTTAAACTAGAGATTGGGGAGAAAGGGAAAGTCAGGGAACCAAGAGCTGAAGTAATCAGTAGGAAGCGTAGCTGCTTAGGAATACAAAAAAGCACGAAAAGACAGAACTCAGGAGAGGTTACGATAGTCCCCATCCCACAAAATATGACACAGTATATGGAAAGGCTCAGTAAACCAAGGTCCACCACACTAAGAAAACAAAAAGGGACGGCCAATAGAGAATTAAAGGTGCTATATTTAAATGCGCGCAGTGTACGGAACAAGGTAGTTGAGCTTATGGCCCAGATTGTGACTGGCAGGTATGATGTGGTAAGCATCACAGAGACATGGTTGCAGGGGGTTCAGGACTGGCATTTAAACATCCAGGGATTCACAACCTATCGAAAAGACAGGGAGGTGGGCAGAGGGGACGGGGTTGCCTTGTTAATTAGGAATGAAATTAAATCAATAGCACTAAATGACAGAGGGTCAGATGATGTGGAGTCTGTGTGGGTAGAGTTGAGGAACCACAAAGGCAAAAAAACTATAATGGGAGTTATGTACAGGCCTCCTAACAGTGGTCAGGACCAGGGGCACAAAATGCACCACAAAATAGAAAGTGAATGTCAGAAAGGCACGGTCACAGTGATAATGGGGGACTTCAATATGCAGGTGGACTGGGTAAATAATGCTGCCAGTGGACCCAAGGAAAGGGAATTCATTGAATGTTTACAGGAGGGCTTTTTGGAACAGCTTGTGATGGAGCCCACGAGGGGACTGGCCATTCTGGACTTAGTGTTATGTAATGAGCCAGACTTGATTAAAGATCTTAAAGTAAGGGAACACTTAGGAGGCAGTGATCACAATATGGTAGAATTCAATCTCCAATTTGAAAGAAAGAAGGTAGAATCAGATGTAAAGGTGTTACAGTTAAATAAAGGTAACTACAGGGGCATGAGGGAGGAACTGACGAAAATTGACTGGGAGCAGAGCCTAGTGGGAAAGACAGTAGAACAGCAATGGCAGGAGTTTCTGGGAGTAATTGAGGACACAGTACAGAGGTTCATCCCAAAGAAAAGAAAGGTTATCAGAGGGGGGATTAGGCAGCCCTGTGTTGCTCACGCTCTTGTTGCATCCGCCGAAGTACCGGAGCATGGTCGAGGTCTGGGACGTGAATGGACGGCACAGTGGTCCTGAGGGTGCGACCCATAAGCAGTTGGGCCGGCGATAGGCCTGTGGACAGTGGGACTGAGCGATAGGCCAGCAAGGAGAGGCAGAAGTCAGATCCTGCATCAGCAGCCTTGCAGAGGAGCCTTTTTACAATGTGGACGCCCTTCTCTGCTTTGCCATTTGACTGAGGGTGCAGGGGACTGGACGTCACGTGTGCAAAGTTGTATGCACTAGCGAAGGAAGACCATTCCTGACTCGCGAAGCAGGGGCCATTGTCTGACATCACGGTGAGCGGAATGCCGTGGCGAGCAAAGGTCTCCTTACAGGCCCGGATAACAGCCGATGACGTGGTGTCGTGCAGGCGTATGACCTCAGGATAGCTGGAAAAGTAGTCGATGATGATGATGTAGTCCCTGCCGAGCGCATGGAACAGGTCCACGCCCACCTTCGACCAGGGGACGTGACCAACTCATGGGGCTGAAGGGTCTCATGTGGTTGTATCGGCTGGAACCGCTGACAGGTGGGGCAATTGAGCACAGTGTTGGCAATGTCCTCATTTATTCCCAGCCAGTATACAGCCTCTCAGGCCCTCCGTCGGCACTTCTCAACGCCGAGATGGCCTTCGTGCAACTGTTCTAAGACAAGCCGGTGCATGCTGTGTGGGATCACTATGCGGTCCAGCTTCAGCAGGACCATCAATGACTGCCAAGTCGTCCCGAATGTTGTAAAACTGTGGGCATTGTCCCTTGAGCCACCCATCCGTCATGTGGCACATCACACGTTGCAGAAGGGGGTCAGCCGCAGTCTCACGGTGAATGTGGGCAAGGCGTTCGTCAGTGGCCGGCAGATTGGCAGAAGTGAAGGCTACATGTGCGTCGACTTGGCCCAACGAACCCCTCTGGGTCGGACGGAGTGTCGACTGCCCTGGACAGAGCGTCTGCTATGATCAGGTCCTTACCCGGGGTGTATACAAGTTGGAAGTCGTACCTCCGGAGTTTGAGCAGAATGCGCTGGAGGCGAGGGGTCATGTCATTCAGGTCCTTTTGGATGATGCCAACCAGCGGGCGATGGTCGGTTTCCACAGTGAACTGGGGAAGGCCATACACATAGTCGTGGAATTTGTCAACGCCAGTCAACAGGCCTAGGCACTCCTTCTCAATTTGCGCATAGCGCTGCTCTGTGGGGGTCATGGCACGTGACGCATAGGCGACAGGGGCCCATGATAAGGCGTCATCCCGTTGCAGGAGGACCGCCCCAATTTCGGACTGGCTGGCGTCAGTCGAGATCTTCGTCTCCCTTGCAGGATCGAAGAATGCCTGTACCGGGGCGGTGGTAAACTTGACCTTGAGCTCCTCCCATTCACGCTGGTGGGTGGGAAGCCACTGGAATTCAGTTGTCTTCCTGACAAGGTGCCATAGAGCTGTGCTGCGGGAAGCGAGGTTAGGGATGAATTTTCCTAGGAAGTTGACCATTCCGAGACAGCGTAGCACCGCCTTCTTGTCTGTCGGCTTCTGCATGGCCATGATGGCTGCCACCTTGTCGGCATCCGGCGCACACCCAACCGGGAGATGTGGTCCCCCAAGAACTTGAGCTCGGTTTGGCCAAAAGAACATTTGCTCTGTTAAGGCGCAGGCCCTGGTCTCGTATCCATCGAAAGACGCGTTGGAGGCGACTGATATGCTCCTGCGGTGCGGTAGACCAAATAATGATGTTGTCTACATAGACGCGCACGCCTTCGATGCCCTCCATCATCTGTTCCATGAAGCGATGGAACACTTCACAAGCCGATATGATGCCAAATGGCATCCTATTGAAGCAGTATCTGCCAAATGGAGTGTTGAAAGTGCACAGCTTCCTGCTGGACTGATCCAATTGAATCTGCCAGAAGCCCTTTGAGGCATCAAGCTTGGTGAATATTTTTGCCCGAACCATCTCGCACGTGATCTCCTCACATTTGGGTATAGGGTAACGTTCCCTCATTATATTGCGATTTAAGTCTTTCGGGTCAATACAGATCCGGAGCTCGCCGGAAGGCTTCTTGACGCACACCATGGAGCTGACCCCTGCAGTTGGCTCCGTCACCCGGGAAAGCACTCCTTGGTCCTGAAGGTCCTGCAGCTGCTGCTTGAGGCGGTCCTTGAGGGGTGCTGGGACTCTGCGTGGTGCATGAACTACTGGGGTGGCATCCTGTTTGAGCAGGATTTTGTATGTGTAGGGCAGTGTACCCATGCCCTCAAAAGCATCCTGGTTGTGAGAGAGGATTGAGTTTAGTTGCGCCCTGAATTCCGCATCTTGGAAGTCAGATGTGTCTTCTGGAGAGAGAGAGTGTACTCGCTGAACGAGGTGGAGGAGTTTGCACGCCTGTGCGCCTAGCACAGAGTCCTTTGAAGAGCCCACGATCTCGAAGGGTAGGATGGCTTTACGCGAGTTGTGCATCACTTCGAGTTGGCAAGACCCCGTGGCGGGGATCACATTGCCATTATAGTCGACCAGTTTCATAGAATTTATCATAGAATTTACAGTGCAGAAGGAGGCCATTCGGCCCATCGGTCTGCCCCGGCTCTAGGAAAGAGCACCCTATCCAAGGTCAACACCTCCACCCTATCCCCATAATAGGCAGCCATGGCTGACAAAGGAAGTTAGGGAATGCATCAAAGCAAAAGAGAAAGCCTATAATGTGGCAAAGAGTAGTGGGAAGTCAGAAGATTGGGAAGGCTACAAAAACAAACAGAGGATAACAAAGAGAGAAATAAGGAAAGAGAGGATCAAATATGAAGGTAGGCTAGCCCGTAACATTAGGAATGATAGTAAAAGTTTCTTTAAATACATTAAAAACAAACGGGAGGCAAAAGTAGACATTGGGCCGCTCCAAAATGAGTCTGGTAATCTAGTGATGGGAGACAAGGAAATAGCTGAGGAACTAAATATGTACTTTGCGTCAGTCTTCACAGTAGAAGACATGAGTAATATCCCAACAATTCAGGAGAGTCAGGGGGCAGAGTTGAATATGGTAGCCATCACAAAGGAGAAAGTGTTAGAGAAACTAAGAGGTCTAAAAATTGATAAATCTCCAGGCCCAGATGGGCTACATCCTAGAGTTCTAAAGGAGATAGCTGAAGAAATAGTGGAGGCGTTAGTTATGATCTTTCAAAAGTCACTGGGGTCAGGGAAAGTCCCAGAGGATTGGAAAATCGCTGTTATAACCCCCCTGTTCAAGAAGGGAACAAGGAAAAAGATGGAAAATTATAGGCCAATTAGCCTAACCTCGGTTGTTGGCAAGATTCTAGAATCCATTGTTAAGGATGAGATTTCTAAATTCTTGGAAGTGCAGGGTCGGATTAGGACAAGTCAGCATGGATTTAGTAAGGGGAGGTCGTGCCTGACAAACCTGTTAGAGTTCTTTGAAGAGATAACAAATAGGTTAGACCAAGGAGAGCCAATGGATGTTATCTATCTTGACTTCCAAAAAGCCTTTGATAAGGTGCCTCACAGGAGACTGCTGAGTAAAATAAGGGCCCATGGTATTCGAGGCAAGGTACTAACATGGATTGACGATTGGCTGTCAGGCAGAAGGCAGAGAGTTGGGATAAAAGGTTCTTTTTCGGAATGGCAACTGGTGACGAGTGGTGTCCCGCAGGGTTCAGTGTTGGGGCCACAGCTGTTCTCTTTATACATTAACGATCTAGATGACGGGACTGGGGGCATTCTGGCTAGGTTTGCCGATGATACAAAGATAGGTGGAGGGGCAGGTAGTATGGAGGAGGTAGGGAGGCTGCAGAAAGATTTAGACAGTTTAGGAGAGTGGTCCAAGAAATGGCTGATGAAATTCAACGTGGGCAAGTGCAAGGTCTTGCACTTTGGAAAAAAGAATAGAGGCATGGACTATTTTCTAAACGGTGACAAAATTCATAATGCTGAAGTGCAAAGGGACTTGGGAGTCCTAGTCCAGGATTCTCTAAAGGTAAACTTGCAGGTTGAGTCCGTAATTAAGAAAGCAAATGCAATGTTGTCATTTATCTCAAGAGGCTTGGAATATAAAAGCACGGATGTACTTCTGAAGCTTTATAAAGCATTAGTTGGGCCCCATTTAGGATACTTTGAGCAATTTTGGCCCCCACACCTCAGGAAGGACATACAGGCACTGGAGCGGGTCCAGCGGAGATTCACACGGATGATCCCAGGAATGGTAGGCCTAACATACGATGAACGTCTGAGCATCCTGGGGCAGCACGGTAGCATTGTGGATAGCACAATTGCTTCACAGCTCCAGGGTCCCAGGTTCGATTCTGGCTTGGGTCACTGTCTGTGCGGAGTCTGCACATCCTCCCCGTGTGTGCGTGGGTTTCCTCCGGGTGCTCCGGTTTCCTCCCACAGTCCAAAGATGTGCAGGTAGGTGGATTGGCCATGATAAATTGCCCTTAGTGTCCAAAATTGCCCTTAGTGGGGTGGGGTTACTGGGTTATGGGGATAGGGTGGAGGTGTTGGCCTTGGGTGGGGTGCTCTTTCCAGGAGCCGGTGCAGACTCGATGGGCTGAATGGCCTCCTCCTGCACTGTAAATTCTATGATAATCTATGATCCTGGGATTATATTCATTGGAGTTTAGGAGGTTGAGGGGAGATCTAATAGAAACTTACAAGATAATGAATGGCTTAGATAGGGTGGATGTAGGGAAGTTGTTTCCATTAGCAGGGGAGACTAGGACCCGGGGGCACAGCCTTAGAATGAACCCTGGAGCTGTGAAGCAATTGTGCTATACACAATGCTACCGTGCTGCCCAGTTGACAGATGGATGGAAGAATTGCTGGCTTGATCCTCAGGGTTTGAAATGCTGACCATGCGAGGAGATTTGCGGAAGCACCAGTGTCCAGGCGGAATGTGATCTGGGACCAGTTGACCGTCAGGGTGGCACACCACTCGTCGTCCGGATCAATGCTATGCACCGGCTGGTGCGTTCGACTCGGGGACAGCTTGTTCTTTTTGATGACAGCACTGCGGAAAGGCTCCCTGTCCTCAGTGTCACTGGTCTGTATGATGTCAGGATCGGACTCGGTGAGTGTGGGTAGAATTGCCCAAACATTTCTGCGAGGCTGGTTAAACTGTTGCGAGTTGGCAGGCTGAGGTGCTCGACAGCAGGCAGCATAGTGGCCAAGCCTGCCACAGCGTAGGCACTGTCGCGCTTTGGCCGGACATTGCCGCTTTAAATGGGCGGAGCCGCACATCATGATGTCAGTGCGTTTGTTGCGCCACCGCGCATGCACATACAAGCGCAGGAGGCCTCGGAAAGCGCGCAAAACGGCTGCCCTCCTCCGGGCCGCGGGCCGGGAGGTACTCGATCGTCTGGACCCGCTCCGCCTGAAATCTCCACACACATCAAAGTATCACACTGAAATCTGCACACACATCAAAGTTTCATACTGAATTCTCTAAATCACATCAAAAGGTCACTCTGAAATCTGCACACACATCAGATTGTCACACTGAAATCTCCACACCCATAAAGAGTCACACTGAAATGTTCACACACATCAAAGTGTCACACTGGAATCTGCACCAACAACATTCACAATGAAATCTGCACAAGCACCAAAGTGTCACGCTGTAATCTGCACCCACAAAGTGCTACACTGAAATCTCCACATACATCAAAGTGTCACATTTAAATCTGTACACACATCAGTGTCATACTGAAATCTGAACATATATCAAAGTGTCACACATACACATAAAGTGTCATACTGAAATCAATACACACATCGAAGTGTCACACTGAAATCTACACACACAAAGTGTCACATTGAAATCAATACATACATCAAAGTGTCACACTGAAATCTACACACACAAAGTGTCGCACTGAAATCAACACACATCAAAGTGTCACACTGAAATCTACACACACAAAGTGTCGCACTGAAATCAACACACACATCAAAGTGCCACACTGAATTCTACACACACAAAGTGTCGCACTGAAATCAACACGTACATCAAAGTGCCACACTGAATTCTACACACATCAAAGTTTCACACTGTAACCTGCACACGCAAAGTATCACACTGAAATCTGCACACACATCAAAGTGTCACACTGAAATCTCCACACACATTAAAGTGTCATACTGAAATCCGCACAGACATCAAAGAGTCATACTGAAATCTGGACACACATCAAAGTGTCACACTGAAATCTCCACACACATCAAAATGTTACACTGAAATCTGCACACACATCAAAATGTCTCACTGAAATATCTACACACAGCAAAGGGTCACCTGAAATCTGGACACACATCGGAAAGTCACACTGAAGTCTGCACCCATAGTCACATTGAAATCTCCATAAACATGAAAATGTCACATTGAAATCTATACACATCAAAGTGTCACACTGAAACCTACACACACAAAGTGTCACACTGAAATCAATACATACATCAAAGTGTCACACTGAAATCTACACACACATCAAAGTGTCACACTGAAACCTGCACCGCAACGCATCACACTGAAATCAACACACACATTAAAGTGTCACACTGAATCTCCACACACATAAGAGTGTCATAGTGAAATAGCTACACACACCAAAGTGTCATAGTGACACTTGTGTGTGTAGATTTCAGTGTGACACTTTGATGTGTATAGATTTCAATGTGACAATTACATGTGTGTGGAGATTTCAAGTGTCACACTGAATCTCCACGCACATCAAAGTGTCGTAGTCAAATATCTACACACACCAAAGTGTCATACTGAAATCTCTACACACATCAAAGTGCCATACAGTGTGCCATACTGAAATCTGCACACACATCAACGTGTCATACTGAAATCTCTACATACATCAAAGTGTCGCTGAAATCTGCATCCACTAAGTGTCACCACTGAAATCTCCACACACATCAAAGTGTCACACTGAAATCTGCACACACATCAAAGTTTCATACTGAAATCTCTGAACCACATCAAAGGGTCACTCTGAAATCTGCACACACATCGGATTGTCACACTGAAATCTCCACACCCATAAAGTGTCACACGGAAATTTTCACACACATCAAAGTGTCACACTGGAAACTGCACCCACAAAGTTCACAATGAAATCTGCACAAGCACCAAAGTGTCACGCTGAAATCTGCACACACATAAAAGTGTCAAACTGAAATCTGCATCCACAAAGTGCCACACTGAAATCGCCACATACATCAAAGTGCCACACTTAAATCTCCACACACATCAAAGTGTCATACTGAAATCTGCACCCATCAAACTGTCACACTGAAATCTCTACACACATCAAAGGGTCACACTGAAATCTGGACACACATCGGAATGTCACACTGAAATCTACACACACATCAAAATGTCACACTGAAATATCTACACACTGGGCTAAATCGCTGGCTTTTAAAGCAGACCAAGGCAGGCCAGCAGCACGGTTCAATTCCCGTACCAGCCTCCCCGAACAGGTGCCGGAATGTGGCGACTAGGGGCTTTTCACAGTAACTTCATTGAAGCCTACTCGTGACAATAAGCGATTTTCATTTCATTTTCATTCATTTCAAGTATCACACAGAATCTCCACACACATCAAAGTTTTCTGACCTCGATTTTCTGACCAACAGACTACATTCAGTAAGAATGAACAACAACACCTCCTCCACAATAGTCCTCAACACCGGCGCCCCACAAGGCTGCGTACTTAGCCCCCTACTCTACTCCCTGTACACACATGACTGCGTGGCAAAATTTGGTTCCAACTCCATCTACAAGTTTGCTGACGATACGACCATAGTGGGTCAGATCTCGAATAACGATGAGTCCGAATACAGGAAGGAGATAGAGAACCTTGTGGAATGGTGTAGCAACAACAATCTCTCTCTCAATGCCAGCAAAACTAAAGAGCTGGTAATTGACTTCAGGAAGCAAAGTACTGTTCACACCCCTGTCAGCATCATCGGGGCCGAGGTGGAAATGGTTAGCAGTTTCAAATTCCTAGGGGTGCACATCTCCAAAAATCTGTCCTGATCCACCCACGTCGACGCTACCACCAAGAAAGCACAACAGCGCCTATACTTCCTCAGGAAACTAAGGAAATTCGGCATGTCCACATTGACTCTTCCAAACTTTTACAGATGCACCATAGAAAGCATCCTATCGGGCTGCATCACAGCCTGGTATGGCAACTGCTCGGCCCAGGACCGCAAGAAACTTTAGAGAGTCGTGAACACCACCCAGTCCATCACACGAACCTGCCTCCCATCCATTGACTCCATCTACACCTCCCGCTGCCTGGGGAAAGCGGGCAGTATAATCAAAGATCCCTCCCACCCGGCTTACTCACTCTTCCAACTTCTTCCATCGGGCAGGAGATACAGAAGTCTGAGAACACGCACGAACAGACTCAAAAACAGCTTCTTCCCCACTGTCACCAGACTCCTAAATGACCCTCTTATGGACTGACTTCATTAACACTACACCCTGTATGCTTCATCCAATGCCAGTGCTTATGTAGTTACATTGTATATGTTGTGTTGCCCTATTATGTATTTTCTTTTATTCCCTTTTCTTCTCATGTACTTAATGATCTGTTGAGCTGCTCACAGAAAAATACTTTTCACTGTACCTTGGTACACGTGACAATAAACAAATCCAATCCAATCCAAGTGTCATACTGAAATATCTAAACACATCAAAGTATCACACTGAATCTCCACACACATCAAAGTGTCACTGAAATCTGCATGGACAAAGTTTCACACTGAATCTCCACACACATCAAAGTGTCACACTGAAATCAGCACCCACAAAGTGTCATACTGAAATCTGCACCCACAATGTGCCACACTGAAATATCCACATGCATTAAAATGTCACATTGAAATCTTCACGTACATCAAAGTGTCACACTGAAATCTGCACCCACAAAGTGTCACACTGAATACCCACACTCATCAAAGTGTCACACTGAAATCTCCACATACATCGAAGTGTCACACTGAAATCTGCACCCACAAAGTGCCACATTGAAATCTACACACACCTCAAAGTGTCACACTGAAATCTCCACAAACATCAAAGTGTCATCCTGAAATCTCTACACACATCAAAGAGTCACACTGAAATCTGGACACACATTGGAAAGTTACACTGAAATCTGCACCCATGGAGTGTCACACTAAAATCTACATACACAAGTGTCGAACTGAAATCAACACACACATCAAAGTGTCATACTGAAAACTGCACACGCAAAGTATCATAATGAAATCTCCACACACATCAAAGTGTCATACTGAAATCTGCACACATCAAATTGTCACACTGAAATCTCTACACACATCAAAGGGTCACACTGAAATCTGGACACACATCGGAATGTCACACTGAAATCTACACACACACAGTGTCACCACTGAAATTGACAGTACACATCAAAGTGTCACACTGAAATCTCCACACACATCAAAATCTCACACTGAAATATCTACACACATCAAAGTGTCACACAGAATCTCCACACACATCAAAATGTCATACTGAAATCTCTACACACATCAAAGTGGCACTGAAATCTGCATCCACAAAGTTTCACACTGAATCTCCACACACATCAAAGTGTCACACTGAAATCAGCACCCACAAAGTGTCATACTGAAATCTGCACCCACAATGTGCCACACTGAAATATCCACATGCATTAAAATGTCACACTGAAATCTTCATGCACATCAGAGTGTCACACTGAAATCTGCACCCACAAAGTGTCACACTGAATACCCACACTCATCAAAGTGTCACACTGAAATCACCACAAACATCAAAGTGTCACACTGAAATCTCCACAAACATCAAAGTGTCGGATTGTCACACTGAAATCTCCACACCCATAAAGTGTCACACTGAAATTTTCACACACATCAAAGTGTCACACTGGAATCTGCAACCAAAAAGTGTCACACTGAAATCTCTACACACATCAAAGGGTCACACTGAAATCTGGACACACATCGGAATGTCACACTGAAATCTACACACATCGAAGTGCCACATTGAAATCTACACACACCTCAAAGTGACACACTGAAATCTCCACAAATATCAAAGTGTCACACTGGTGCAGCACGGTGGCGCAGTGACTCGCAGAACTGCCTCACGGTGCCATGGTCCCAGGTTCGATCCCGGCTCTGGGCCACTGTCCGTGTGGAGTTTGCACATTCTCCCCGTGTTTGCATGGGTTTCGCCCCCACAACACTAAGATATGCAGGGTAGGTGTATTGGCCACGTAAAATTGCCCCTTAATTGGAAAAAATGAATTGGGCACTCTAAATTTATTTTTACAAAGTATCACACTGAAATCTGCACACACATCAAATTGCCACACTGAAATCTCTAAACCATATCAAAGGGTCACTCTGAAATCTGCACACACATCGGATTGTCACATTGAAATCTCCACACCCATAATGTGTCACATTGAAATTTTCACGCACTGCAAAGTGTCACACTGGAATCTGCACCCACACCGTTCACAATGAAATCTGCACAATCATCAAAGTGTCACACTGAAATCTGCACACACATAAAAATGTCATACTGAAATCTGCACCCACAAAGTGCCACACTGAAATCTCCACATACATCAAAGTGTCACACTGAAATCTCTAAATACTTCAAAGGGTCACTTTGAAATCTGTACACACATCGGAATGTTACACTGAAATCTGCACCCACAATGCTCACAATGAAATCTGAACGAGTATCAAAGTGTAACACTGAAATCTGCACACACAATGTGTCACACTGAATCTCCACGCACATCAAAGTGCCATACTGAAATATCCACATACATTAAAGTGTCACACTTAAATATCCACATATATTAAAGTGTCACACTGAAATATCCAGACACATCAAGTGTGACACTTAAATCTACACACACATCAAGTGTCACACTGAAATCTTCACATTCATTAAAGTGTCACACCTGAAGAATTATTGGTGTGTCGTGAAGCTTCATCTTCTCTTGTTTCTATTATTACTGCTATTCTGGTATTCAATAATGAGTATGGCCATAAGACCATAAGATATAGGAGCAGAATTAGGCCTCTTGGCCCATCGAGTCTGCTCCGCCATTCAATCATGGCTGATATTTTCTCATCTCCATTCTCCTGCCTTCTCCCCATAACCCCTGATCCCCTTATTAATTAAGAACCTATCTATCTCTGTCTGAAAGACACTCAGTGAATTGGCCTCCACAGCCTTCTGCGGCAAAGAGTTCCACAGATTCACCACCTTCTGGCTGAAGAAATTCCTCCTCATCTCTGTTTTAAAGGGTATGAAGGGGAAGCTATCAGGGGAATTTAAGGATAAATACTGAGTAAAACTTGATCCTCATCTTGAAGCAAATGCTATCTAGCCCTCGTAGAGAAGAACTCACAAAGTCCGCTCGAGTCAAAAGCAGTGATGATAATTTTCACCAGCTATTCCAGGAACACGGAACTTTATTTTGTTTCTAAATGAATAGTTTTAAAGCACTGCGGGAAGGAGAAAGCTAACATCACAGGATGCCTTGTACAGGCAATTAATAAATGCGTGATTCTCCTGAAATCTGGTGCCAATTCCTTATGGGGGGAGGGGGGGGAGGAGTTAAATGTTGCCAGTTAAACTCATTAATTTCACTTCATCCCATCTGTTACCATGTCATCACCTATTTGTTTAAGTAATCCTAGCTACTGAAGTTTACTTGTTGCTATGCAATACTCTCCATAGTCTTTTTGGAAATAATTTCTTGATGACTTTTCCATTCTTTCCAACATTTATCTGATGTTGATGTAGATGTTGTGAATTTTGTTCCCAAGGCAACAGACATCATTGCCATTCAACAAAAAAAATATTTCCACATGTGACACGAAAAAGGAAATACCTCTCAACAAGCGCTGGGTGAATTGCTGACCTATGACATACTGCTGTCATTTAAAGGGTGTTTTTTGGTTTAAACTCAACTATAGGAAGTAAGAACATTTCTAGCTTTGGATCGTTGCTGTGGGAGATAGCATCACTTTACCAAAACTGAAATGAATCATTGACATGCAAAAGCCATGGAGGAATGCAAACCTCAAGAAACTGAATCATCAAATTCCTGATCAGGATCTGATGACTGAAGTGATAAAGCAGGAGGCACCGATGCAGAATGGACCAGGGTGCTATGTTAGGGTTGCCAACTCTCCATTCATAAAAATTGTTTTTTTTTCTCATTTTCCCAGAACATTTTCTCTTTACCGGATATGAGAATTGTTATAACCTGCCTACTTACTGGGGACTAATGACAATCCCACAATCCTGTGGGAGTATGAGCCTCCCCAATGAGGGGGGGGGGGGGGGGGGGGGCGGAGAAACCATTAGTAAACTCCTAGTATAAATAAAGCTGGCCAGTTTAGGAACCAGCAGGAAGGAGTGTGCAGCAAGGGACGTTGCTGCTGCTGCTGTTATATATATATGTTATTGTAAATAAATGTTATTACTTTGTATCCTTAAAACTCGTGCTGGATTCTTCGTGGCCCTCACAAAACTGGCGACGAAGGTTAAAGTGAATTGCTGTCTACACTGCTGAAGCCAACTCCCTGGATTTTTGTTGGATACAGGTTGGAAGTTGTTTTCTATTATACCATGCCTCTGTACGGACGTTTGGATGTTTTTGATGCTGCGCTGGAAAGCTGGAACCAGTACACACAACGGATGCGTTACTATTTCCGGGCAAACAATATCACCGAAAATGAGCGCCAGGTGGTCATATTGCTCACCGCCTGCGGCCCGCATACGTTTGGGGTGATTAGGAGCCTTATGTACCCAGCTGCGCCGGACACCAAAACGTTTGATGAACTTGTGAATATAGTGGGGCAACATTTTAACCCAACCCCGTCCACGATAGTCCAGCATTACCAGTTTAATACCGTTGAGAGGACCCTTGGAGAATCCCTTGCCGATTTTCTATCCAGGCTACGCAGGATTGCGGAGTACTGTGACTATGGTGAGACCTTGTCAGAAATGTTACGTGACCGTTTGGCTTGCGGTATTAACAATGCGGCCACCCAGAGAAAGTTGTTAGCTGAGCCAACATTGACTTTTCAACAGGCCATTCAAATAGGATTGTCCCGAGAGAGCGCAGAACGAGGAGTGCAGGAGCTACAGGAAATGGAAGTGCATGCCTTGGGGCGCAACCCCTTCCGTCCGAAAACGTCCCCCCGCACTCCTGCGGTACCTTGGGCGAGGCAACGTCCGGGCCGACGCCAGTGGCCATCGGACATTCCTCCCCGAAGGGAGCCTTCTCCAGAACCAATGGATGAGGAGCCATGTCCGTGTCAGACTTGTAGGCGCCTACCCCGTCGCGGACGCCGGTCCTGGGGGCGCCAGAGGTGCCGTCGTTCTGACCGAAACTGGGACCAGCCCAGGGGCCGTAACTGGGACTAGCCCAGGGGCCGTACCTTCCATGTGGATGAACCTGCGGCGACTACTCCTGAGGACATGGAGACGGAGGACGACTGCCTGCAGTTGCATTGTGTGGCAGCTCCCCGTGTGGCCCCCATTAAGGTGACAGTACGGGTCAATGGCCACCCGCTTGAGATGGAGTTGGACACTGGCGCAGCGGTCTCCATGATCGCCCAGAGGACATTCGACCGCATCGAGCAGGGTATACAGACCCTTACATTAACCAGGCCAGGTTGGCCACCTACACGGGGGAACCACTGGACATTGCAGGAACTACAATGACCCCTGTTGTTTATGGACGCCAGGAGGGTCGTTTCCCACTTATCGTGGTACGCGGCCATGGGCCCAGCCTGTTGGGTCGGGACTGGTTGCGCCATTTGCGGTTGCAATGGCAGCACATCCTCCAAACAGTTTCTGAAGGGTTGACTGAGGTGCTAGGACGATACCCAGATGTATTCCAGCCTGGTTTGGGGAAAATAAAAGGGGCCGTAGCCCGTATCCAAGTCGAACCAGGAGCCACGCCGCGCTATTTCCGGGTGCGCCCGGTGCCTTATGCCTTGCTCGAGAAGGTAGAAGGGGAGTTCACTCGTTTGGAGAGTTTGGGTGTTATCAGGCCCGTCCATTTTGCTGACTGGGCAGCACCAATTGTACCTGTAATGAAGCCAGATGCCACAGTTTGCTTGTGTGGCGACTATAAACTTACAGTGAATACGGCTTCCCGACTCGACCGATATCCAATGCCTCGCATTGAGGATCTCTACGCCAAGCTTGCAGGTGGACTCTCGTTCACAAAATTAGATATGAGTCACGCCTACCTCCAGTTGGAGCTGGACCCTGCCTCCTGACCATATGTAATGATTAATACACACCGGGGCCTGTATGAATATACACGGTTGCCGTTTGGAGTATCCTCTGCCTGCACTATTTTTCAACGTGTTATGGAGGGCATTTTGAGAGGTTTACCGTGTGTCGCTGTCTACTTAGATGACGTTTTGATTACAGGGACGTCGGAGCAGGAACATTTGGAAAATCTGGAGGCTGTCCTTAGATGCCTTTCGGAGGCTGGAGTCCGTTTACGTCGCACAGAGTGCGTATTTCAGGCAAAGGAAGTAGTCTACCTAGGTTATCGGGTGGACCGCAAAGGTTTGCACCCCGTCGCAGAGAGGGTGTGTGCGAATCAACAGGCCCCCGCCCCGATTGACACTTCGCATCTTCGTTCTTTTCTCGGTCTCGTAAACTATTATGGGAAGTTTCTCCCCAATCTGGCAACTACGCTGGCCCCTTTGCACCTTCTACTAAAGAAAAATCACACCTGGGTTTGGGGTCACTTTCCGGCGGGTAAAGCAACAATTGTCGTCGTCTGGGTTACTAACCCACTATGATCCTGGAAAGCCTTTGCTCGTCACGTGATGCATCCCCGTATGGTATTGGGGCCGCCCTGTCCCATAAGATGGAGAACGGGGCCGAGCGACCGATAGCTTTCGCCTCCCGCACATTGACTGCAGCGGAGAAAAAGTACGCGCAGATCGAGAAGGAGGGCCTGGCAGTGGTTTTTGCGGTGAAACGCTTCCACCAGTACGTGTATGGCCGCCTTTTCACTATCGTGACTGATCGTAAGCCTCTGCTGGGACTTTTCAGAGAGGATAAGCCAATACCGCCCATTGCTTCCGCACGGATCCAGCGCTGGGCTTTGTTGCTTGCTGCATACGAGTATTCTCTGGAGCACAAACCAGGTACGCAGATAGCAAATGCCGACGCACTGAGCCGATTGCCTTTATCGACCGGCCCCATGTCGACCCCCACGACCGGTGAGGTGGTTGCAACCCTAAATTTTATGGACCCCTTGCCTGTCACGGCATCACAGATCCGTGAGTGGACCCAGACGGAACCAGTCCTGTCAAAGGTTCGGCACATAGTCCTGTATGGTGGGCAGCATAGACAGCTCCCAGGCGAGTTGCGGGCATTTTCCTCCAAGCTGTCAGAATTCAGCGTGGAAGACGGCATCCTCTTGTGGGGGACGCGTGTGATTGTCCCGGAAAAAGGCCAGGAGCTGATACTAACAGACTTGCACAATGGGCATCCAGGTGTGACCAAAATGAAAATGTTGGCCCGGAGTTATGTCTGGTGGCCAGGCCTCGACACCGACATTGATAAGGTGGCCCAAAACTGCTCCATTTGCCAGGAGCATCAGAAGCTTCCGCCAGCCGCGCCCCTACATCACTGGAAATGGCCAGGGCGGCCTTGGGCACGCTTGCTTGCAGATTTCGCAGGCCCTTTTCAAGGATCCATGTTCCTTCTATTAATTGACGCCCAGTCTAAATGGCTAGAGGTGCATAAGATGGAGGGGACAACGTCCTGCACAACAATTGAAAAGATGCGTTTGTCGTTTAGTACGCATGGCCTCCCAGAGGAGCTGGTCACGGATAACGGCACTCCATTCACGAGTGAGGAGTTTGCGAGGTTCACGAAGATATACGGCATACCAGTGCAGGCCATATCCGCACTGCCCCTTACCACCCGGCTTCAAATGAGTTGGCAGAGCGCGCAGTGCAGATATTCAAAAGAGGCCTAAAGAAGCAGTCTTCCGGATCAATGGACACGAGACTGGCTCGCTTTTTGTTTACGTATAGGACCACCCCCATGCGGTGACTGGGGTAGCTCCCGCAGAACTCCGAATGGGCCGGAGACTTCTCACCCGCCTTAGTATGGTTTTCCCGGACATTGACGCAAAAGTACGCCGCACACAAGAACGGCAGGGACAGGGATTTTCTCGGCATCGGCCGATTCGGCAGTTTGCGCCCGGTGACCCAGTGTTCGTTCGGAATTTTGCTGGTGGTGCCCAATGGGTTCCTGGTGTAATCTTTTGCCAAACGGGCCCTATATCTTACCAGGTGCAAGCCCAGGGTCGTCTCCAGCGCAAACATGTAGACCACGTTCGGTCCAGAAGACTATCCCCTCAAAAGATTCCCCGCCCCCGGAGCTCATTTCTACAGCCGCAGAGACCAGAGACAAGGGAAGGTAGTCCTCACAATCTTCCACTGGTGCCTCACTCGAAGCCTGCGCAGGTCGTTACGGGGCCGAATGGAGATAGAAACGCTGACATGACGGAGGCAGCAGACTCTGACTCCGAGATGGAGACACAGGATGCATCAGAGGGGGAATCCTCGGGTCCACGGGCCGTGGATGTACAACCTTTGCACCGTTCATCACGGAAGCGCCGGTCTCCGTCTCTGGATTCTCTGATTTTGAGGCTATGTCCTGACGCTGGCGTGGGAACGGTGGGGTTTTACGACCGAAAATCTGGTGCAAAACGGCCACCAATCCTCCGTTTGGCTGGGAGCGTAGAGCACCCGTCTGTAGCTGCCGATACGGTGCGGAGAATTGCCGGGTCCATGGACGCGCACGGCGGCAGCCTGCAGCGGCCACACCGTGCAACATGGCGCCGGCAGCGCGCAGACCCGGCCTGCAAAATAGTGCCCCCCCTTTGGCCAGCTCGTGAGCCAGGGACCACCCCCCAACAGTGCCCCCAGCCTCTGCCAATGTCCGGATCGGCCCTCCCCCGACTTTGGTGACGCTGGACTGAGTCCGCAGCCGCCGCGCCGAGTTCCCAACGGATGATAGCACACACGACCGACGACATCAGGAACTCGGTCGGTTGGGAGCGAAACATCAGGGGGTGGGCTCAGGCAACGTCCTGAGACCATCTTTATGGCGTAGGGGGCGGAGCATCGCAAGAGCGGTGCGGCCCCTGATTTTGTCGGAAACGGTTATTCTCCGGCCGATCGCCGAACACGATTTCGGCATTGCCGACCAGAGAATCCCGCCCGATGCGTCACAAGGATAGATGTGTTGCAGAGTAATGGCTGATGCACGGGGGAAAGCTATGTGATGAAACCTCCAGGTATACCATTAATCACAATTGGCATCCCTATCTAAGATGTTGTGGAAATGGTTTAGGGGGGTAGAACAATGTTTGATTTGAACACCCAACTCCAAGGACTAGGATTTTCCCAGATTCCAGGTTGCAGGAATCACGGGCGGGATTCTCCGCAAACTGGCGCGATGTCCGCTACCCGGCGCCAAAAAACGGGCGGATCACTCCGGCGACGGGCCTTTCTCCGCACCTTTAGGGGCCAAGCCCTCACCTTGAGGGGCTAGGCCCGCGCCGGAGTGGTTTCCGCTCCGCCGGCTGGCAGGAAAGGCCTTTGGCGCCACACCAGCCGGCGGCGAAAGGACTTTGCCGGGCGACGCATGCGCGGGAGCGTTAGCGGACGCTCACGGCATCCCCGCGCATGCGCAGGGGAGGGGGTCTCTTCCGCCTCCGCCATAGTGAAGACCATGGCGAAGGCGGAAGAAAAAGAGTGCCATCACGGCACAGGCCCGCCCGTGGGTCGGTGGGCCCCGATCGCAGGCCAGGCCACCGTGGGGGCACCCCCCAGGGCCAGACCGCCCCGTGCCCCCACCCCAGGAGTCCGCCCGCGCCGCCTTGTCCCGCCGTTCAAAAGGAGATCTAATCCACGCCGGCTGGCGAGGGTTGACAGTGGCGGGACTTCGGCCCATCGCGGGCTGGAGAATCGCCGGGGGTGGGTCCGCCGACCGGCGCGATTCCCGCCGACTGGCGGGGCGCGATTCCCGCCCCCACCGAATCTCTGGTGGCGGAGAATTCGGGACACGGCGGGGGCGGGATTCATGCCAGCCCCCGGCGATTCTCCGACCCGGTGGGGGGTCGAAGAATCGCGCCCCACATCTTACAGTTACATGAATAGACTGGAGAAGCTGGAGTTCTTCTCCTTACAGTACAGAACAGAAGATTTGATCAAGTTGTTTAAAATCATGAAGGATTTCGGTCGAGAAATGAAGAGAAACCTTAGCTGATGTGTTGACAACTACAGGGCTAAGATTTAAGGGGATTTGCTAAGGGAGCAGAGGCTAGGTGAGAAACACCTTTTCTATGCAGTGAGTGGTTAGGATTTGGAATGAACTGTGTGATAGGATGGTGGATGCAGATGCAATAGCAGCCTTCAAACAGGGATTGGATAAATACATGAAGGAAGAAAATAAGCCGGAATGTGTAGAAAGAGTGGGAAATTGGGAATAACTGGACAGATCTTCGCAAGAGTCAGCATAGACTCAATGGGCCAAATGGCCTCCTTCAGTGTTGTATATTCTATGCTTCAATGCTTAGTCTGTGTTGAGTTAGGTGATTCCAGCTGTAACAGCAATAAGGGCAGCTATTTTTCAGTTAGCATCATTGACTTTATAACAAGGTATATGTGTACAGATGTCAGGAGCCAGAATTCTGATGAGGTACACCTGATTTCACTCTGTAACTTCAGGAATAAAATGAATGGAAATTCTTAGCTTGCAAAATTATCAGCCCCAGGTGAAGAGCTGACTGTAGGCTCTACTGCGATGTGTCCATGGTCAAGCAAAGTTTGGGACCCAATGGTTAGTCCATCAGTGGTGAACTGTGGCTGCAGTATACAGGATCTGCAAGATTCACTGTGACAACTCAACAAGCCCATGAATGACATCAATCAAGGCCATGAGCAACAAAACCATAGGAAAGCCATCACCTCCCAAGTCGTGCACCCAATCCTAACTTGGACATTCATCATTGGCCCTGCACCATTGGCCCTGCACCATCACTGGCTCAATATAATGGAATTCTCTATATAGCGTCAATGAGGGAGCACCATGAGCACAAAGATTGCAGTGGCTCATGGGAAAAATCCATTATCACCTCAGGGAGACTCAGGAAGGACAAGAGCACGGCAGCTTTTTCAGTACCATTGACATTCCCAGAGCAATTAAACAGGAACATCGGAATTAAGAGCAGAAGTAGGCCATTTGGCCCTTTGAGTCTGCTCTTTGACAAAGGGTCATCTGGACTCAAAATGTTAGCTCCTTTCTCTCCCTACAGATGCTGGCAGACCTGCTGAGATTTTCCAGCATTTTCTCTTTGGAGTCTGCTCTACCCTTCGATAAGATCATGGCTCATTGGATTGTGGTCTCAATTCCACTTTCCTGTCTGTCGCCCAGAACCCTTGTCTATCGAAATTCTATCTAACTCAGCATTGAAAAAATTGAGTAAGTGACCCAACCTCCACTGCATTCTGGGGAAGAGAACACCACATACTAATGACCCTCTGAGGGAAAAAGTTTTCCCTCATCTGCATCTTGAGAGGGAGACTTCTTATTTTTAATCTGTGTCTCCATGTTCTAGTCTTTCCCATGAGAGGGAAGAGAATTTTAGATTAGTCTGATCCATTCTGACTGAGCTTTCATTAGTTCAGTTCAGCACTTGGCCTTCTTATGTGGATCTGCAGCTCCTGTTGTATTGCTAGTGCGTTTAGCTCAGTTGGCTGGAGAGTTGGTTCGTGAAGCAGGATGAGGCCAACAGCACGGGTTCAATTCCCGTACCGGTTGAGGTTATTCATGACCTTGCCCCTCGCCTGAGATGTGGTGACCCTCCGGTTAAATCACCACCAGTCATAGGAAGGAGAGAACAGCCAGGCAGCAATTGGTCGACTCCACACTGAAGGTGGACCGGCAGTACTCCACAGCCCCGACTGTAGAGCTATTGACAGAGAGGAAGAAGCTACAAATGGACTTTGACCTGCTCTCCACGAGGAAAGCAGTGGACCAGCTGTGCCAGACACAGGGGACCTTTTACGCACATGGAGATCAAGCCAGCCTCCTGCTGGCTCAGCAGTTGAGAAAGTAGGCAGCCACGAGGGGAATAACTCAGGTTAGAGAAAGGAACGACAGGCTGTTTGCCGCGCTGAAAAAGGTCAACGAGGCCTTCGACACCTTTCACTGGGAGCTGTACACCTCTGAGCCCGCCGAGGGGGACTCGGGAATGAAGCAGTTCAACAGACTGCCCATGCTGGTCAAGGGGGAAGATTGGAGACTGGGCCTGGAAGCACCACTATAACTGGAAGAGGTCATGGAGAATATCAACTCAATGCAGGCTGCGAAGGCGCTGGGGCCACATGGATTCCCGGTGGACTTCTATAGCAATTCGCGACTGCACTGGCCCCGTACCTGCGGGAGCTATTCACAGACTCACTGGTAAGGGGTTCCCTGGCGCCAACACTTGCACAAAGCTCCATATCGCTGATACCAAACAAAGGCAAAGGTATGACTGAGAGCGTGTCCGACAGGTCCATCTCGCTGCTCAATGTAGATGTAAAAATGCTGGCACAAACCCTGGCTAAGCGGCTGGAGAGTTGTGTGCCTGAGGTGGCAGTGCAGGACCAGACAGACTTTGTCAATGGCAGGCAGCTAACATTGAACATCAGGCACCTGCTGAGCATGATAATGACCACAGCCAGGGAGAGAGAACCAGAAGTGATCATCTCCCTGGACGCAGAAAAGGCCTTCGACAGGGTCAAGTGGGAGTATCTCATCGAAGTCCTGGAATGGTTTGGGCTTGGGCCAGGGTTCACCTCCTGATGAACATACAGACTAACACCACCACTAAATACTCCCAGATACGCAAAGGCACGAGGCAGGGATGGCGCGATCACTGCTGCTGTTTGCTCTGGCAATCGAGCCACGAGTGAGCACCCTCAGAATTGCGAAGAGCTGGAGAGGTAACCAGAGAAGGGACAGAGAGGAGGGAGTTTCACTCTCTGCGGATGACCTGCTCCTCTACATCTGAAATCACCTGGCCAGTATGGAAGGGATCATGAAGCTCCGAAAGGAGTTCAGAGCATTCTTAGGCTACAAACTCAACCTGGGCAAAATTGATGCGACCATCAATTCACACGAAACAAGGAGTAGAAGTAAACTGTGGCTTTAATCAACTAGAACAGTGCCTGCCTGCGACTGATCTGTTAGTGGGAGCCGCCTACAGGGCGACTGCTCTTTATACCTCCCCTCTAGGGGTGGAGCCAGGGGCGGAGTCCACACAGGCCCCAACATGCTACATTATAGGTAATACCTTACAATGGTCCATAGGTGGAGCCCACATGGGCAACAGCGTAATACAGATATGCACATGGTGAATTGTTACAGCAATACATTCACCACATTCACCCCCTGTTAAAAAAAATTTAGTCCGGCGGGGGTAAAGGGTTCATAAGTTCAGCCTGTCTGGTGCACGGATTGATCGCTGTGATCGCCGAAGCTCTGGTATTGCAGCTGGCCCGGGCGTCGAACTCTGCCGTGCTGGCATCGGTAGTGAAGTCGCCAGTGCGGGCACAGACATGGACTCCGGGAGCGTGTTTTCTGGGGCTTCATTCCTGTGGGTCGGTGAAGGGGTATTGACGGGTGGGATGGGGTGCGGGTGCCATGTAGGGGTGGGGCGCTGGTCAGCGTAGGTTGGGCAGGGTAAGATGGGGTGGCAGTGGTAGTGGAACCTGCGGGTGCCAGGTCCCGGAGGGAGACCGTATCATGTCGGCCGTCGGGGTGTTCGATGTATGCCTACTGGGGTTGGAGGCGTTCGATGGATGCGTACTGGGGGTTGGAGTGTAGGAGCTGGACCCTCTCGACCAGGGGGTCGGACTTATGGCTCCTGACGTATTTGCGGAGCAGGATGGGCCCCGGTGTCTTCAGCCAGGATGGAAGCGAGGCCCCGGAGGTGGATTTCCTGGGGAAAACAAATAGGCGGTCATGACGGGTCTCGTTTGTGGCCGTGCAAAGTAGGGACTTAATAGAGTGGAGTGCGTCGAGGAGGACCTCCTGCCAGTGGGGAACTTAGAGATTCCTCGACCGTAGGGCCAAGAGGACGGTCTTCCAGACCGTCGCGTTCTCCCTCTCCACCTGCCCGTTTCCCCGGGGGTTATAACTGGTAGTCCTGCTCGAGGCGATGCCCTTCCTGAGCAGGTACTGACGCAGTTTGTCGCTCATGAACGACGACCCCCGGTCACTGTGAACATACCTGGGGAAACCAAACAGGGTGAAGACACAATGTAGGGCTTTAATGACGGTGGCCGCGGTCATGTTGGGGCAAGGGATTGCAAAGGGGAATCGGGACAACTCGTCGATGATGTTGAGGAAATATGTGTTGTGGTTGTTGGAAGGAAGGGGCCCTTTGAAATCGATACTGAGGCGCTCAAAGGGCCGGGATGCCTTTACCAGGTGGGCCTTATCCGGTCGATAGAAGTGCGGCTTACACTCCGCACAGATTTGGCAGTCTCTGGTTATACCTCTGACCTCCTCGGTGGAGTAGGGCAGGTTGCGGGCCTTGATGTAGTGGAGAAGCCGGGTGACTCCTGGGTAGCAGAGGTCATCGTGGTTAGCACGTAGTTGGTCATCTTGCGAAGAGCGGGGGAGGGTCGACCTTTAGGGTCGCGAGTGGGGATAGGGGCCCGCCGAACTTCAAGGTTAGGCTCCTGAGGTTACATTGGAAAACCTGTCCCAATGGAAGAGGAGCGCAGAGGTCGGGGAGTACGTATAATTTAAAGTTGGCGTACTCGGCGCCCTTTATTGCGAGGGTTGTGATAGTGCACCCCCGAACCTGCACCGAGTGCGACCCGGAGGCGAGGGAGATGGTTTGATGTGCCAGGAAGATTGGGAACAAGCAGCATCTTACCGTGTCTGGATGAATGAAACTCTCTGTGCTCCCGGAGTCGAAGAGGCAGGGCGTTTCGTGTCCGTTTACCCGGACGGTCATCAGAGAGCTCCGGAGGTGTTTGGGTCACGACTGGTCAAGGGTGACCTCACTGAGTTGCGGGTAGCCGGCGTGGACGGAGGTGCTGGGGCAGTTCCAAGGCGGCTGCCCCCGTTGGTCGCACGTGTCGGGTGGCGTTGCAGATGGCGGCCAAGCTGGTGGCCCCCGTCGGTCGCACGTGTCGGGCAGTGAGAAAGAAGGCGTCCAAGATGGCGGCCCCCATGAATTGCACGTGGCGGGCCGCGTGGGCGAGGATGGCCAAGATGGCGGCCCCCGTGAGTCGCACATGCTGTGCGGGCTGGAAAATGGCTGCCCCCACGGACAACATGAGGCCGATGATGCGTCCGGGGAGGGGCGGAGCCGGCAGACACGCTGCCACACTGCGGGATCTGCAGGCCTGTGAGTCTGAGGGTCGGGCCTGCGATTTTGAGTTTTTGGCCAGGCAAACTTTAGCAAAATGTCCTTTTCTCCCGCAGTCACTGCAGTTCGCGTTCCGGGCCGGGCAGCGCTGCCAGGGGTGTTGAGGCTGGCCGCAGAAATAACAAGGTAGCCCCCCATGGTGGGTGGGCAGCCGCGCGGCACAGGCCTGGGGTATTCTTGGTCGGGGGTCCACTGGAACGAAGGAGGTTGAGGGGCGACCTGATAGAGGTATACAAAATTATGAGGGGCATAGACAGAGTGGATAGTCAGAGGCTTTTCCCCAGGGTAGAGGGGTCAATTACTAGGGGGCATAGGTTTAAGGTGAGAGGGGCAAAGTTTAGAGTAGATGTACGAGGCAATTTTTTTACGCAGAGGGTAGTGGGTGCCTGGAACTCACTACCGGAGGAGGTAGTGGAAGCAGGGACGATAGGGACATTTAAGGGGCATCTTGACAAATATATGAATAGGATGGGAATAGAAGGATACGGACCCAGGAAGTGTAGAAGATTGTAGTTTAGTCGGGCAGTATGGTCGGCACGGGCTTGGAGGGCCGAAGGGCCTGTTCCTGTGCTGTACATTTCTTTGTTCTTTGTTCTTTGTTCTTTGAGGGGGTCGCGTGATCGGACGGGAACGCGTTAAGGCTTTGGAATGCTACTTCCAGGGAGGAGGCTAATTTTATCTTCTCTTCCAGTTCTAGGGCACCTTTTTCGAGTAGGCGCTGCCTCACGTAGTTGGACCTGACTCCAGCCACGTAGGTGTCCTGAGCGGCGAGGTCCATATGTTGATTGGCCGTAACAGCCTGGTAATTGCAGCTTCGTGCAAGGACTTTGAGGTCGCTTAGGTACACTTCCAGCGTTTCCCCGGGACGCTGGCGGCGAGTGGCGAGGAGATGCCGCACGTATACCTCGTTCACGGGCCTTACGTAGAGGCGCTCTAGCATAGCAAAGGCTTCTGCGTAGGTGGAGGCTTCCTCGAGTTGAACAGAGATTCGATGGCTCACCCGTGCATGAAGGAGACTCAGCTTCTGTTCGGCGGTGATGGAAAGTGAGGAGGAGGCGGCGAGGTCGGCCTTGAAACAGCAGAGCCAGTGCGAAGAAATCTCTTTCGCCTCTGCGGCCTGCGGATTGAGTTCTAGTCGGTCAGGTTTGAGGGCCATTCCATAGTGGCGTTGTAGTTGATTAAATTGATGCGACCATCAATTCACACAAAACCAGGAGTAGAAGTAAACAGTGGCTTTAATCAACTAGAACAGTGCCTGCCTGCGACTGATCTGTTAGTGGGAGCCGCCTACAGGGCGACTGCTCTTTATACCTCCCCTCAAGGGGTGGAGCCAGGGGCGGAGCCCACACAGGCCCCAACATGCTACATCATAGGTAATACCTTACAATGGTCCATATGTGGATCCCACATGGACAACAGTGTAATACAGATATGCACATGGTGAATTGTTACAGCAATACATTCACCACACTAGGCAAAAGTGAAATCTTTCCAGTGAACCCGCAAGGAAGAGGGACAGAGCTGGAGGGACTACTGTTCAAACAAGCAGACACCAAAATCTGCTATCTGGGGATTCAAATAGCCCACAACTGGACACAGGTCCACAAATGGAATCTGTCGAGTCTTATGGAGCAAGTCAAAAGGGACCTGCAGAGGTGGGGCTCACTCCCACTCTCCGTAGCAGGGAGAGTGCAGATGATCAAAATGAAGGTACTGCCAGGTTCCTCTTGCTGTTTAGATCCCTCTCGATCTACACCGTACAAAAAAGAGTGCGAGGAACAAGAGACAAAGCCGCAGGACATGTAGAAAACCAGAGTGAACAAGAACACACCGGTTAATTTATGTTCGGGCCACACTGGGGAGTACAGCAGAGGCGGATCAGTCAAAGGGGGTCATGGCCCCAGGGGGAGGGAAGACAAATGTATGTAAATATAGATAATGAACTTTGTTTGTTTCTGTTTTCTTTTTCTCTCTGTGGGGTTTTTCTCTTCTGCAATTTTAATTTTTCCTGGGTTGTTTTTGCCATGTATTATGAGCCATTATGCAACTTGAAATTTAACTTACGAACTGAAAGGTGAAAAATAAACTGTGAAAACCAATAAAAACATTTTTGTTTTAAATCACCACCAGTCAGCTCTCCCCCTCAAAGGGCAAAAAAGCCTATGGTCATCTGGGACTATGGCAAGTGTGTGCAATCAACTTGAAATCCAATTAAGAATTAAGTACAAAACTTTGAGAAACGGAAAGTATCCGTGTTTAGCAGTGGAGTGAAGAATCGCCTGCGACCATTCGATCAGGGATAGAGTCTAATCAAACAATATTACATTCTCCCAGGATAGATGTCACTCACAGACAACTTCATGGAGGAATGTTACAGACCCTTTGCAGAGGGGGGAGGGTCATCAAATGGCGCCAGCCATTCAAAAGCCCAATGACTTCGGAGGGAGCGGAAGATCCTGTCAGCAAGAGGGGAGATACAATTCTGCCCCATTAAATCTTCAGAGGGAAATGGCAAAATGTTGGATACACCATCCTGATACTCATTATGAACCGTGCCCCAAATCTTCTCAAAAGTTGGCAATGCCTCTTGCTGTCATATGGTTTAGCTTTTGTCATTTCTTTGCCTCCTCTTCATTTTGCACAGTTGCAGGCATCTATATGACTGTTTACTTCCTCAGGGAGACTGAAGCCTCAGCTGACCTCAGCTGTCAATTGACATTCCTGCCAAATTTACAGCTGTTTGCTATTATAATGAAAAGTATAAATGGTAAATTAATTATCTCCAATCTTCATTCCAAACAAAAACATTTAATGGCCTGATGCTGGTTTAGTATTAGCTGAGGAGCATATGGATTCATCAGTCTGATTCGAAGGTTATTTTTCTACTCCGCTGGTTATCTGGAGCAATCAAGTGTCCCACATCAGCATTCCCTGTATTAGCTCTGATCTTGATGGGCATGTAGCATCGTGTTAGGTTATCTGCTGAAGATGTTTCATTGAAACCAAGAATTTGAGCGTTTGAGTTCGTTCCCCTTTGGGCAAGCCCAGAACATTTCTGGCCCAATGTCACAAATTGGCATTCAAAAACATCTGCTCCCTATATCCTACCTCACACATGTTTTGTCGCCCATCAACTCTCTTTTCGCTGACTCACGTTGGCTCCCAGTCCACCTCATTCTCAATTTTAAAATTCTCATCTTTGTTTTCAAATCCCTTCATGGCCATGCGCCCCATATCTCTATAACTTCATTCAGCTTCCAGTGTCTGAGATCTCTGCACTGTTCCAATTCTGGCCTTTGGCACACACCCAATTTTCATACACCACAAGGACAGCACGGTAACACAATGGTTAGCGCTGTTGCTTCTTAGAGCCAGGGTCCCAGGTTCGATTCTCGGCTTGGGTCACTGTCTGTGTGCAGTCTACACGTTCACCCCGTGTTTGCGGGAGTTTCCTCCAGGCGCTCCGGTTTCCTCTCACAAGTCCAGAAAGACATGCTTGTTAGGTGAATTGGACATTCTGAATTCTCTCTCCGTGTACCTGAACAGGCGCTGGAATGTGGCGACTATGGGCTTTTCACAGTAACTTCATTGCAGTGTTGATGTAAGCCTACTTGTGACAATAATAAATATTATTATTATTATTTGGCAACTGTGCCTCCAGCTGTTTATGCCTTAAGATCTGGAATTCCCTCCTTAAACCTTTCCACTATTTTATCTCTCTCTCTCTCTCTCTCTCGTCCTTTAAGATGCTCCTTTTAACCCACGTCTGACCACATTTTTAGTTATATGTTCTAATATCGCCTTGTGTGGCTCAGAGTCAAATTATCTTTGATAATTACTTTTAGGAGATGCCTTGGGATGTTTGTAGCGGGTTTGAGGTGTTATATAAATGAAAGTTGTTGTTGTGAATTGTAGTGCATTCCCATTGGAAACAAAAAATTGGAGATCCCATTTTGATGCACCATCGCTGAAAATCAAAATTACTCCAAATGCCTGTCAGTTTAGCAACTTTTGTTGAAGTTAACAGACAATCATTGGCATTTGCTTATCCCTGGAGCCTTTTGAATGCATTTATCAGCCTCTTTTTCTCTTTCAAATTTTGGAGATTTTTGACAAGCTTCAAAAATAGCTTCTGTCGAAGAATCACTCCATTACAATACCACCCATCACAAATTTATAGTCGTTAACTATTCATTATTTTCAACTGGAAAGCAAAGCTTAAAATTACTCTAACAAATATCTTGTTATACTATTCATTTGTTCTTTCACAAGTTCTTCGACAGAACAATAATCTTTGTAACCTAAATCAATGTCTAGTGCTGTGGCATTCTCGGTCTTCCGAAGTAACGTGGATCATGCGAAATAAGTTTTTTTTTAAATACTTTCATTTGTGTAGTGTCCTTCATCATCTTAGAAGGTCCCAAAGGCATTTGGAGCAGATGAGGTACTTTTGAAACGCAGTAATTGGTGTGATATAGGAAACTCTGCATCCTATTCACACACAGTGTAGCGCACAATGACTTACGAGAGACGAGAAGTGATGAAGTCGATCCAGGCTTTATTAAGCGATGCTTGTCCCCAGCAGCTCAGCAACAGAATGAAGCTGCGGGGAGAAACTCGGGTTCCTATAGTCCGCCTTCAGGGCGGAGCCAGGAGTCGGCAGCCAACCAGGACCCGGGATCTGTCAGCCAACAGCATCTCGGCTTCACAGTCCCACATGACCCCTAATACATACCACCACATTCACCCCTTGTTAAAAGGAACCCGGCAGGGTGGTGGTTCGCATGGTGGTAGGGGTTTACAAGGCTGGCCCTGGAAGGAAAATTTTGGACAGTGTTACTACAGTTTTACCCCTACACTGGGCTATGTACAAGTTTGTGAGAACTATTTACAATATGAGCAAAAACATTTTTTTTGTTACAACAACATTCTTGGTGTCACGCGGATTCCACGAGTCGAGCGGGCGGTCTGGTCTTCCTCGTCGATCGCCTCAGCCCCGGTGGTGGTGCAGGTGCTTGCTCAGGCGTTGTCGGAGCGTTTCGGTGTTTGTTCCTGTTTTACTCCTGGGCGGGCACAGGAGGAGGACTGATCCCCCCGGGAAGGGGGCGGTCGCAGGGTGCGCCGGTGGCAGGGAGGGGATGATCGGTGTTGGGGGTGTGTGTGTGTTGCCGGCGGGCGCCAGGTCCCGCAGGGAGACCGTGTCCTGTCGGCCGTCGGGGTACGCCACGTAGGCGTACTGCGGGTTCGCGTGGAGAAGGTGAACCCTCTCGACCAACGGGTCCGATTTGTGCGCCCGCACATGGTTCCGGAGCAAGATGGGTCCTGGGGCCGCCAGCCAGGTCGGCAGCGACGTTCCGGAGGAGGACTTCCTGGGGAAGACATGAGGCATTTGGTTAGTGGTGGTACACAGCAGCGACTGGATGGAGTGGAGAGCGTCCGGGAGGACCTCCTGCCACCGGGAAACTGGGAGATCCCTGGACCGTAGGGCCAGTAGGACGGTCTTCCAGACCGTGCCGTTCTCCCTCTCTACTTGCCCATTCCCCCGGGGGTTGTAGCTGGTCGTCCTGCTCGAGGCTATGCCCTTGCTGAGCAGGAACTGGCGCAGCTCGTCACTCCACCCTGTCGCTATGGATATACGCGGGGCAACTGAACAGTGTGACTATGGTGCCAAGGGCTTTAATGACTGTGGCCGCTGTCATGTTGGGGCAGGGGATGGCGAAGGGGAAACGAGAGTACTCGTCCACCACGTTCAGGAAGTATGCGTTGCGGTCGGTGGAGGGGAGGAGCCCTTTGAAATCCAAACTGAGGTGTTCAAAGGGGCGGGAAGCTTTGATCAGGTGCGCTCTATCCGGCCTGAAAAAGTACGGTTTGCACTCTGCGCAGATGTGGCAGTTCCTGGTGACTGTACGGACCTCCTCCACAGAGTAGGGGAGGTTGCGGGACTTTACAAAATGGTAGAATTGAGTGACCCCCGGGTGGCAGAGGTCCTCATGGAGGGCTTGGAGGCGGTCTATTTGTGCGTTGGCACATGTGCCGCGGGATAGGGCATCGGACGGCTCGTTCAGCTTTCCGGGACGATACAAGATCTCATAGTTGAAGGTGGAGAGCTCGATCCTCCACCTTAAGATCTTGTCATTTTTAATTTTGCCCCGCTGTGCATTATCGAACATGAAGGCTACCGACCGTTGGCCGGTGAGGAGAGTGAATCTCCTGCCGGCCAGGTAATACCTCCAATGTCGCACAGCTTCCACTATGTCTTGGACTTCCTTTTCCACTGAGGAGTGGCGGATTTCTGAGGCGTGGAGGGTCCGGGAGAAAAAGGCCACGGGTCTGCCCGCTTGGTTAAGGGTGGCCGCCAGAGCTACATCGGATGTGTCGCTCTCGACCTGGAAGGGGAGGGACTCGTCGATGGCGCGCATCGTGGCCTTTGCGATATCCGCTTTGATGCGGCTGAAGGCCTGGCGAGCCTCTGTCGACAGAGGGAAGGTCGTGGTCTGTATTAGCGGGCGGGCCTTGTCTGCATACTGGGGAACCCACTGGGCGTAATATGAAAAGAAACCCAGGCAGCGTTTCAGGGCTTTGGAGCAGTGGGGGAGGGGGAATTCCATAAGGGGGCGCATGCGTTGGGGGTCGGGGCCTATTATCCCATTGCGCACTACGTATCCCAGGATGGCCAATCGGTTTGTGCTAAAAACCCACTTTTCCTCGTTATATGTGAGGTTCAGGGCGTTAGCGGTCTGGAGGAACTTTTGGAGGTAGGCGTCGTGGTCCTGCTGATCGTGGCCGCAGATGGTTACGTTGTCGAGATACGGGAACGTGGCCTGCAACCCGTGCTGGTCAACTATTCGGTCCATCTCTCGTTGGAAGACCGAGACCCCATTTGTGACACCAAATGGGACCCTTAGGAAGTGGTATAGACGCCCGTCTGCCTCGAAGGCAGTATACTTGCGGTCACTTGGGTGGATGGGGAGCTGGTGGTAGGCGGACTTGAGGTCCACGATGGAGAAGACCTTATACTGGGCAATCCGATTGACCATGTCGGATATGCGGGGAAGAGGGTACGCATCTAGCTGCGTGTACCTGTTGATGGTCTTACTATAGTCTACGACCATCCTTTGCTTCTCCCCGGTCTTTACTACTACCACCTGGGCTCTCTAGGGACTATTGCTGGCCTGGATTATGCCTTCCTTCAGCAACTGCTGGACTTCAGACCGAATAAATATCCGGTCCAGGGCGCTGTACCGTCTGCTCCTAGTGGCGACGGGTTTGCAATCCGGGGTGAGGTTTGCAAACAAGGACGGTGGTTCAACCTTGAGAGTTGCGAGGCCGCAGATAGTGAGTGGGGGTATTGGGCCACCGAATTGGAATGTTAGGCTCTGCAGGTTACACTGGAAATCTAATCCCAGTAATGTGGGCGCGCAGAGTTGGGGGAAGGACGTAGAGCCTGTAGTTCTTAAACTCCCTCCCTTGCACCGTTAGGTTCGCAATGCAGAACCCTTTGATCTCTATGGAGTGGGATCCTGCAGCTAGGGAAATCTTTTGCGTGCTTGGATGGATGGTCAGAAAACAGCATCTTACCGTGTCTGGGTGAATAAAACTTTCAGTGCTCCCGGAGTCGATCAGGCATGGCGTCTCGTATCCGTTGACCAGCACCGTTGTTGTCGTCGTCTGGAGCGTACGGGGCCGCGATTGATCCAGTGTCACCGAAGCCAGTCGTGGTAGTAGTGTCGCGGCATCTTCTTCGGACCCCGTGGAGCCGTCGATGCTGGGGTCCTTTGTTGTCAACCAAGATGGTGGCGTCCATGAATCGCACGCGGCCGGGGGTGGACAAAATGGCCACCACCATGAATCGTACGTGGCTGGGGGTCACAAGATGGCGGCGTCCATCCTCCCCTCGTGGTGCCCGGGACCCAAAATGGCAGCGCCCGCGGGTCGCACATGGGGCGCTGGGGGGGGTTGGGGAGCGTTTGGGATGCGCTGGGCTCGTTCTTCTCCGGCGATTGCGGCGAACCCCCGGGACCGGCACACTGCCGCGTAATGGCCCTTCTTGCCGCAGCTTTTACAAATAGCTGCGCGGGCCGGGCAGCGCTGCCGGGGGTGTTTCACTTGTCTGCAAAAATAGCAGCGGGCCCCCCCGGGATGGTCTGGCGCTTTAACCGTGCAAGCTTGCGAGGGGGGGGGTGTTTGTCGCGACGGGGGTCCACGGAGCCCAAGGGGCTGCCGCGCAGTCGGGGCCGTAGGCGCGGGCATTTTGCGAGGCCACATCTAGGGAAGCTGCAAGAGCCCGTGCCTCTGAGAGTCCTAGCGACTCTCTTTCTAAAAATCTTTGGCGCATTTGGGGAGAGTTCATACCTGCCACAAAGGCATCGCAAATTAGCAGGTCCGTGTGTTCGATCGCGTTCACTGGCGGGCAGCTGCAGCCCCGTCCCAAAATTAGCAGCGCGGCGTAGAATTCCTCTGGCGATTCTCCGGGACTTTGCTGTCTCGTCGCGAGTTGGTGGCGCGCGTAGACCTGGTTAACGGGCCGAACGTAGATGCTCTTCAGCAATGCGAGCGCCGTTGGGAAATCCTCTGCGTCTTCTATGAGAGGGTAAATTTCCGGGCTTACCCTCGAATGCAGGACCTGCATTTTCTGGTCTTCTGTGATCCGGCCGGGGGCCGTTCGGAAGTAGCCTTCAAAGCATGCTTGCCAGTGTTTGAATACTGCTGCCGAGTTCGCTGCGTGGGGGCTGATCCGCAGGCATTCCGGGGCGATCCGGCTCCGTAGTCTTTTAAGCTCGCTTAATAAATTGTAGCGCACAATGACTTACTAGAGACAAGAAGTGATGAAGTTGATCCAGGCTTTATTAAGCGATGCTTGTCCCCAGCAGCTCAACAACAGAATGAAGCTGCGTGGAGAAGCTCGGGTTCTTATACTCCGCCTTCAGGGCGGAGCCAGGAGTCGGCAGCCAACCAGGACCCGGGATCTGTCAGCCAATAGCATCTCAGCTTCACAGTCACACATGACATGACATGCTGAGCCCCAGGCTAATAGAATAGATGGCATTGAGGTACGTAGGGAAGAGGTGTTGGCAATTCTGGACAGGCTGAAAATAGATAAGTCCCCGGGACCTGATGGGATTTATCCTAGGATTCTCTGGGAGGCCAGGGAAGAGATTGCTGGACCTTTGGCTTTGATTTTTATGTCATCATTGGCTACAGGAATAGTGCCAGAGGACTGGAGGACAGCAAATGTGGTCCCTTTGTTCAAAAAGGGGAGCAGAGACAACCCCGGCAACTATAGACCGGTGAGCCTCACGTCTGTAGTGGGTAAAGTCTTGGAGGGGATTATAAGAGACAAGATTTATAATCATCTAGATAGGAATAATATGATCAGGGATAGTCAACATGGCTTTGTGAAGGGTAGGTCATGCCTCACAAACCTTATTGAGTTCTTTGAGAAGGTGACTGAACAGGTAGATGAGGGTAGAGCAGTTGATGTGGTGTATATGGATTTCAGCAAAGCGTTTGATAAGGTTCCCCATGGTAGGCTATTGCAGAAAATACGGAGGCTGGGGATTGAGGGTGATTTAGAGATGTGGATCAGAAATTGGCTAGCTGAAAGAAGACAGAGGGTGGTGGTTGATGGGAAATGTTCAGAATGGAGTACAGTCACAAGTGGAGTACCACAAGGATCTGTTCTGGGGCCGTTGCTGTTTGTCATTTTTATCAATGACCTATAGGAAGGCGCAGAAGGGTGAGTAAATTTGCAGACGATACTAAAGTCGGTGGTGTTGTCGATTGTGTGGAAGGATGTAGCAGGTTACAGAGGGATATAGATAAGCTGCAGAGCTGGGCTGAGAGGTGGCAAATGGAGTTTAATGTAGAGAAGTGTGAGGTGATTCACTTTGGAAGGAATAACAGGAATGCGGAATATTTGGCTAATGGTAAAGTTCTTAAAAGTGTGGATGAGCAGAGGGATCTAGGTTTCCATGTACATAGATCCCTGAAAGTTGCCACCCAGGTTGATAGGGTTGTGAAGAAGGCCTATGGAGTGTTGGCCTTTATTGGTAGAGAGATTGAGTTCCGGAGTCGGGAGGTCATGTTGCAGCTGTACAGAACTCTGGTACGGCCGCATTTGGAGTATTGCGTACAGTTCTGGTCACCGCATTATAGGAAGGACGTGGAGGCTTTGGAGCGGGTGCAGAGGAGATTTACCAGGATGTTGCCTGGTATGGAGGGAAAATCTTATGAGGAAAGGCTGATGGACTTGAGGTTGTTTTCGTTGGAGAGAAGAAGGTTAAGAGGAGACTTAATAGAGGCATACAAAATGATCAAGGGGTTGGATAGGGTGGACAGTGAGAGCCTTCTCCCGCGGATGGAAATGGCTGGCACGAGGGGACATAACTTTAAACTGAGGGGTGATAGATATAGGACAGAGGTCAGAGGTAGGTTCTTTACGCAAAGAGTAGTGAGGCCGTGGAATGCCCTACCTGCTACAGTAGTGAACTCGCCAACATTGAGGGCATTTAAAAGTTTATTGGATAAACATATGGATGATAATGACATAGTGTAGGTTAGATGGCTTTTGTTTCGGTGCAACATCGTGGGCCGAAGGGCCTGTACTGCGCTGTATTGTTTTATGTTCTATGTTCTATGACCTCTAATACATACCACCACACACAGCAAGTTCCCACAAGCAGCAATTAGATAATCTGTTTCAGTGACATTGATTGAAAGTTCAATTCTAGTCAGGACTTTGCAGACAACTCCACTGCTCTTATTTGAATATTTAAACTCTTTCACACCCAACAGAGGGTGTTTAATGTCTTAGCCAAAAGACAGCACTATTTAACAATGCGGGCTCCCTTCGGTCTGTAGGAGTGTTGTTCAAGATTAGGTGCTCAAGACTCTGGTGTGGGACTTGAACTCACAAGATCCTGATTTAGAGGACAGAACTCTACCCACATTGAGCCACGGCTGAAAGCAATGGGAATGAAAAACAGACAGTCAGGGCCTGGCATTAATTTGAACATCCACCCCAAAGTTCCCACAAGTCCTAAGTTCCATCTATATGCGATCAATGGGTCACAACGCTTTCAGACAGAATGCAATTGTATTGATGTTAAAATGTTCATTTTTTTGATGCAATCATTGCTGGGTCTATGTTATGTCCCATTTATCTTCCATGAACACAGTGTGAGCAAGAAAAATGCCCTTGTAGTTGCATGAATTCAATGATTAATATTTGCATTCTGGCTGTCTGTTTTGATGCCAATCTGCTGGACTACTGGATCACGTCTGCCATCTGGTGGCACAAAGACTATCTCAAATCTAGAGATTCCTTATCTAAGGTTCCTTTCAGACTGAATTAAAACAGCATTTATCATCAGGCTCCACACAGTCTTTAAGTATTGCAAAGTTAGCATTAAGGAGAATCAGATTCGACTTCCTGTGGCGGCTATGAAGGAGTAAGTCGTACATTTGGTGGCTCCCGTCTGGTCGGACTTTTGGACCTTTTCCCCCGATTTTCTACCGGACTTGAATTGTAAAACTGATGACAGAGGCAATTGTGAACTGAATTCCCACATCGGTGCTTGGAGAGAAGGACGAGAAATGCTCGTAAAGGCAGAAACAGAAAGACAGAGAAGGCTTGGGCTGAAGCTGCAGCGGGAGACAGCGTGGCGGAGGACCGGATCTCTGGTTTGTCGACCCAGCGGTCAACGGAGCAGCTGATGCAAGTTATTCAGGAAGGCTTTGCTAAGCAGAAACAGGACTGCTTGGACCCGATAAAAGAGTAAATTGAGCGGCTGGAGCTTAGATTGGACACCCAGGATCGGACGATCCAGAAGGTAGAGAAGGCACTGGCTGAGCAGGAGGAACATCAAACTGCAGTGGAGTTGGAGGTGGAGATGCTGAGAGACCAGCAGAAGAAGCTCCTGGAGAAGGTGGAGGACCTAGAGAATAGGTCCCACTGGCAGAACTTGAGAATCGTTGGCCTCCCGGAGGGGTCCGAAGGAGCGGACGCTGGGACATACATCGCAGACATGTTTGAGAGGCTGCTGGGGGATGTGGCATTCTCCCGACCCTTGGAGGTGGACAGGGCTCACAGAGCACTCGCGAGGAAGCCGAGAATAGGAGATCCCCTTAGGGCAATGGTGGTGAGATTCCACAGGTACTTGGATAAGGAGCACATTCTACAGTGGGCCAAGCAGACACGGAGCTGTATGTGGGACAACAGTATCCTACGGGTTTACCAAGACCTGAGTGTGGAGGTGGCCAGGAGAAGAGCAGGCTTCAACCAGATTAGGTTGATCCATTTTAAGAAAAATGTGAAGTTCGGACTGTTGTATCCGGCCCGTCTCTGGGTCACGTACGAGGAACAGCACTTTTATTGTGAGTAGCCTGAGGACGCGCTGGACTTCGCGAAAAGGGAAGAACTGGTGGTGGACTGAGAACTTTTGAACTTTGCTGCAACGTTCATGGTTTTTTTTTTCTGTTCTTTTTAAAAACGTTTCTCGTTTTTTGTTTTGTGGAAGCTGTTCATAATGCCTTTTGCATTGATTTGGGACCAGCGGTAGAGTTGAGTGAGTTACGGTTTTCATTTGCACTGTTAGGGGATGGAGGTGTGCTTGTTTAGATCTTGGTGTTTTTCTGTCGGGCAATTGTGTGGGGATTGTTTGATGTTGGAGTATGTTTGTATGAGCAGGGGGTGGGGGGGGGGGAACACAATAGGTGGGAGACTATCCGGCGCCAGGGATGGGGGCCACCAAGCTAGCCGGGCGGGCTAGCTCACAGAAGCGCAGTGGGGGTGTGCATATGTTTGGTTTATTAAAGGGTTTGGGTTGCAGGCTGTTGTTACTGGGGGGGAGAGGGGGGTAAATGTTGTGCTGACGAGGGAGGGACTAGGGCTAAGGGACAGAGAGGAGGTTGGGGGCGGAGGCTGCCTGGGGGCAGGCCGGTGGAAGCGCGGAGCATGGGCTGGAGGCGGGCCCAAAAAAGGGGATGGTTGATCGGCGAAGGGGGGGGGGCAATGAGCTCCCCCAACTAGGCTGATCATCTGGAATGTTCCAGGGTTAAATGGGACGGTCAAGAGGGCACGTGTGTTCGCGCATCTTAGGGGACTGAAAGCGGACGTGGTAATGTTGCCGGAGATGCACCTTAGAGTAACTGACCAGATTAGATTGAGGAAAGGATGGGTCAGTCAGGTCTTTCACTCGGGACTAGACTCAAAGACTAGAGGGGTCGCGATCCTGATCAATAAGCGGGTGGTGTTTGAGGCGGGTAGAAAAGTCTCGGATGTGGGAGGTCGGTACGTTATGGTCAGTGGGAAACTGGAGGGGGTGCAGGTGGTATTAGCAAATTGGAATGATGTGGAGTTTATAAAGAGGATGTTGGGGAAGATACCGGACCTGGACTCGCACAAGTTGGTCATGGGAGGGGACTTCAACACAGTTATTGACCCTGGCTTGGACCGGTCAAGCTCGAAAACGGGCAGGGTGCCAGCAATGGCAAAGGAACAAAAAGGGTTCATGGAGCAGATGGAGGGGGGTGGACCCATGGAGATTTGGGCAGCCGAGGGTGAAGGAGTTCTCCTTCTACTCACACGTGCATAAAGTGTATTCCCGGATTGATTTCTTTATTTTGAACAGGGCCTTACTGGCAGTGGTGGTGGACACGGGGTACTCGGCGATCACAATCTCAGACCATGCTCCGCACTGGGTTGACCTGCAGGTTAGTAAAGACAGTAACCAGTGCCCGCAATGGAGGTTAGATGTGGGACTTTTGACTGACGAAGGGGTGTGCGAGCGGCTGAGGAAATGTTTTCAGAACTATCTGCAGGTCAACGACACGGGGGAAATTTCAGCAGCGGTGGTGTGGGAAGCACTGAAGGCGGTGGTCAGAGGGGAGCTGATCTCGGTACGGGCCCATAGGGAGAAGGTGGACAGGGCAGAGATGGACCGACTGGTAAAGGAGATACTATAGATCGATAGGAGGTATGCGGAGACCCCAGAGGCAGGGCTTCTAAGGGAACGGCGGAGGCTACAGGCGGAGTTCAGCTTGATAACCACAGGGAGGGCGGTGGAGCAGCTGAGAAAGACAAGGGGGGGCGATCTATGAGCATGGAGAGAAGGCCAGCAGAATGCTTGCACAGCAGCTTAGAAAGAGGGAGGCAGCCAGGGAGATAGGGAAAGTAAATGACGGAGATGGGAACCTGGTTGGAGACTCAGCAGGGGTGAATAAGCCGTTTAGGGATTTCTCCAGCAGGCTGTACAGGTCGGAACCCCGTACGGGGCCGGAGGGGATGAGACACTTCTTGGAGGGGCTGAATTTCCCAAAGGTGGATGGGGAGCTGGTAGAAGGGCTGGGGGCCCCGATTGGGTTAGAAGAGATAGTGGAGGGTCTGAAGGCCATGCAGTCGGGTAAAGCCCCGGGGCCGGACGGGTACCCAGATGAGTTTTATAAAAGGTTTTCTGGGATATTAGGGCCGGTGTTGATGAGGATGTTCAATGAGGCAAGGGAAAGAGGGGTGCTGCCCCCGACTATGACACTGGCCACAATTTCGCTGATTCTGAAGCAGGACAAGAACCTGGAGCTGTGTGGGCCCTACAGGCCGATATCCCCGTTGAACGTTGATGCCAATTTGCTGGCCAAAATGTTGTCCTCCAGGATTGAGGATTGTGTTCCGGACGTTATTGGGGAGGACCAGACGGGGTTTGTTAAGGGAAGGCAGTTGGTGGCCAATGTAAGAAGGTTGTTAATTGTGGTCAGGATGCCCCCGGAAGGTAGGGAGGTGAAGGTAGTGATCGCAATGGATGCAGAAAAGGCTTTTGATCGGGTAGAATGGGATTATCTGTGGGAGGCACTGGGACGATTTGGATTTGGACGGGGCTTTATTGGCTGGGTCAGGTTGCTGTATCAGGCTCCTGTGGCAAGCGTACGGATGAATAGGACAACATCGAACTATCTTAGACTGCGCCGGGGGACGAGACAGGGATGCCCCCTCTCCCCACTGTTGTTCGCGCTAGCGATAGAGCTGTTGGCAATTGCACTGAGAGCCTCAAGGGGCTGGAAGGGGCTGGTCCGGGGAGTGGGGGGGAGGTGTGGAGCACAGAGTCCTGCTCTGTGTAGACTACCTGCTTCCGTATGTATCAGACCCAATAGAGGGGATGGAAGAAATCACGAGGATTCTGGGGGATTTTGGCCGGTTTTCGGGGTGTAAGCTAAATATGGGGAAAAGTGAGATGTTTGCGGTCCAGGCGAGGGGACAGGAGAAGCGATTGGGGGAGCTGCCGTTTAGATTAGTAGGGGGAAGCTTTAGGTACCTAGGTATTCAAGTGGCGCAGGAATGGGATCGGCAGCATAAATTAAATCTGGCCCGACTAGTAGGCCAAATGAAGGACGATTTTCGGAGATGGGACGCACTTCCGTTGTAACTGGCTGGGGGGGTGAAGACGATAAAGATGACGGTCCTCCCGAGATTCCTGTTTGTATTTCAGTGTCTCCCCATCTTTTTTCCGCGGTCCTTTTTTAAACGGGTCAACAAAGTGATCACTGTCTTTGTTTGGGCGGGCAAGACCCGACGAGTAAGGAAGGTAATGCTGAGCGGAGTCGGGGAGAGGGCGGGTTGGCGCTGCCAAATTTGAGTAACTATTACTGGGTGGCGAATATAGCCATGATCAGGAAGTGGGTGGTGGGGGAGGGGTCGGCATGGGAGCGTATGGAGGCGGCTTCATGCAAGGGCATCAGCCTGGAGGCATTGGTAACTGCGCCTTTGCCGTTCCCGCCGGCACGGTACTCCACCAGCCCCGTGGTGGTAACGGCCCTGAGAGTCTGGGGGCAATGGAGGAGACATGTGGGAGCAGAGGTAGCATCGGTATGGTCCCCAATCTGTAATAATCGCTGGTTTGCCCCGGGAAGTATGTGATGCACGATCAATTGCACAAAGACGAGTTGAATACAAATGAGGCTTTATTGCTCTAAGATGTGTGGCCTCCCACAGCAGCTGGCGAAATGGCTGCAGCATGGAGGACACACACATTAATACTCCGCCTACTGGGCGGAGCCAGCAGGCAGGGACTACCGACGTACCTGTAGTACAGGTCCTACCGTACATCACCTAATATAGGTGCAACAGTGGTTTACCACAGTATGGATGGGGGGTTCCGGATATGGCAGAGAGCAGGGATTGAGAGGATGGGGGATATGTTTATAGAGTGGAGCTTTCCGAGTATGAGGGCGCTGGAGGAGAAGTTTGGGTTGGCGAGGGGAAACAAATTCAGGTATCTGCAGTTGCGGGACTTCCTACGTAAACAGGTGTCAACCTTCCCGCTAAGGGGGATTTAGGACAGGGTAGTTTCCAGTGGGTGAGTGGGAGAAGGGAGCGTCTCTGACATTTACAAGGAACTTATGGGGTCAGAGGAGACGCAGACCGAGGAGCTGAAGCGCAAGTGGGAGGAGGAGCTGGGAGGAGAGATAGTGGATGGTCTATGGGCAGACGCGTTGAGTAGAGTCTACACGTCCGCAACATGTGCCAGGCTCAGCCTGATACAATTCAAGGTCGTTCATTGGGCTCACATGACAGTGGCCCAGATGAGCAGATTCTTTGCGGTGGGAGACAGGTATGCAAAATGTACGGGCGGACTAGCAAACCATGTCCACATGTTCTGGACATGTCCGAAGCTTGGGGGATTTTGGCAGGGGTTTGCAGATGTCATGTCCACGGTGTTAAAAACAAAGGTGGCACCGAGTCCAGGGGTGGCGATTTTCGGGGTGTCAGAAGACCCGGAAATCCAGGAGGAGAAGGAGGCAGACGTTCTAGCCTTTGCTTCCCTGGTCACCCGGAGACGGATACTATTAGCTTGAAGGGACTCAAAGCCCCCGAAGTCGGAGACCTGGCTATCGGACATGGCTAGCTTTCTCTGTTTGGAGAAATTCAAGTTCACCTTTAGAGGGTCACTGTTAGGGTTCGCCCGGAGGTGGCAACCATTTGTCGACTTCTTTGCAGAAAATTAATCGTCAGCAGAAAGGGGGTGGTGGTTAGTTTAGCTTAGAGTAGGGGGTTAATAAAGGTGGGACCTGTAAGGAAGGGAGACGGCTTTTGCACTATGTTTATAGTTTCATGTACATTGTTTATTTTGTTGTTGTTACAATACCAAAAATACCTCAATAAAATGTTTATTAAAAAAAAAGGAAATCAAGATTCAGCACTGCATTTTATCAGTCTTGCTGGCCTATATAAGTCCAAATTCCTAAAGTATTACAATGTGACTTCTTAATCAGAACAAATTTAACATTTTCAGAATACTGGGATTTTGTCCAAATAAAAACTACTGTCTGACAAAGTTCAAGTTTAAATTAAATAATAACTATAGTCTGCTTTATCTTAAGTAGAAGAAAAGTGTTCGTCTGCAGTTGATAGAATAAGTCAAGCGTATGAGTCGAGTGATTTGTGCACGGAGGCCAGTCCGCTTGTAATAATAATAATCTTTATTGTCACAAGTAGGCTTATATTAACACTGCAATGAAGTTACTGTGAAAAGCCCCTAGGCGCCACATTCCGCCGCCTGTTCGGGTACACCGAGGGAGAATTCAGAATGTCCAATTACCTAACAGCACGTCTTTTAGGATTTGTGGGAGGAAACCGGAGCACCCGGAGGAAATCCACGCAGACACGGGGAGAAGGAGCAGATGCCGCACAGACAGTGACCCAAGCCAGGAATTGAAACTGGGACTCTGGTGCTGTGAAGCAACAGTGCTAACCCCTGTGCTACCGTGCCGCCTGTTCCCTCTGGCTTTCAACTCTCACTGCTGGCTAGCAGGGTAATTATTGTGGAAATAGGACTGAGTGCATAAGCCTTTCCCACCAGTAAATAGCCTCGCCATCAGCACACACTATGTAGTGCCTGCCTGTGGCGACACATGGACCCAGGCTAAACTACATTGGTCTTGGAAGAGGCCTAGCCACCTCCACGCCGCCCCCACCCCCACCCCTCGATGCAGGATCATCAGTGTGTTGTTTCGCCCTAGTGCTCGCAAATCAGACCTCCAACTTTGGGTAAGTAGTCCCACTGCCCTGTGGGGGTCTCATGTGAGAAGTAGACGAAGGACGTAAGCCATGACACAAAAAACAATGCTGTATAATTCACTTTGCCGGTGGTGTTGACTTCACACACTGAGGTAGCCATGCGGAGATGAAGCAGTCTTGTAGGCAATGGTACAGATTGTGGTGTTCTTTGTGTTGCTTATTTCAGGATGGTTGATGTTGTGTACACAAAGACCACAAAATAGCTCTAACTTAAACAAAACTATGATTTTATTTGCAATACTAAACTTGGATTCGACACGTAGTCCTTAAGAATACACAATTGATCAATAACATCTAACTACACTCATCTACTGCTTATCTCACTACTGGTATAAACTATAATCTAACCTTACTTGCACTATCTGCTCTTCTGACCTTAACTAGCTAACTCCTGCATACCCTCCTCCCCCAAGGTCTAGCAGCACTGCCTTATATAGTTGTAACTGTAGCTCCCTCTAGAGGCTACTCTCGACACTACATTAACCCTTGCAATGCTGTACCAGGTGGTGGTGGGGGTGGGGGGGGGGGGTGGTCTCAGGGGTGGCTCTGCTTGCATCCCCATCGTGGACGCAGAACTTGAGACCCTACTGGACACCATGGAGAAGAGGTGGGACACCCTGTACCCCGGGGTGGGAAGGGAGCTGCCACCTGCCAGGGTACATTGGGCCTAGACGCAGGGGTCAGACACTGTGAGCGCCTTGAGCCCCATTGACAGGACTGGACAGCAGTGCAGGAACAAGCTACATGACCTCCTCAGAGCGACCTAGGGTGAGTGGGGTGTGGTGCTATACATCACTGTAAGTACACAAAGGGTTAATGTACATACACTACACCTAGCTAGACACTAGAGGGAGCACCAGAGACATGACACACAGACAGTCAACCAATAGGTCAGTAAGATAGGACATGACCAATGGGCATTCAAGATACACACACAAGTGACACTACCACAGGAGGGCATTACACCAACCCATATAAAAGGACACATCACACATGCTCAGACTCTTTCCAGTGGAGACACTCAGTGAGTACAGACACAGGGTTGATTGAACATCACACCCACCACGTGGATTGTAGCAGACTGGTTAGTTAGTCTGAGTAGTATAGAAGGATTAACAGTAGCGTTGAATCCAAGTAGGAGATTCGTTAACAGTAATAAATGTGTTAAAGCTATCTCCAAGTCTGAACCTTCCTTTGTCAGAGTGCACATCAAGGAAGCAGCTTATGCTACGTCAAGAGCATAACAAAACATGGGGAACACTGTGCCCCTCTCACCAACCCCGCCGCCCGACCCAGAGGGCGACCATACCCCACCCGCCAGCAGTGTGCGCGCTCCGCACCCTGCACCACATGCCAGCACCCATACTGGCTGCCATGGCTGTGTGCCCTGACCACGGAGGCCACCAGCTGGCCATCCCTGTGCTGCATGCTTCTGATTGCATAACTCTGTGCACCCTCTGTCCATACCCACCCCAGGAGAAGGCAGCATATAACCGCTGGGAGAGAGAAATGACCGTAGGGGGACCTCCGGACATGCGCCACCTCACTGCAGCAGAGCAATATGCACAGATCCTGCTCGGTGGGCCCGGAAAGAAGGCAGTTGCACAGTTGGAAGTCGGCAATCGGGCGAAAAGTGAGACCCCACTGAATTGCGTTTCCCCATGGCACGTGAGGCACAACCACCCACACCCTCCCCCCACCACCATCAACAACCCCTGCACCACCCCACCATGCCTCACCACCACCTTCACAAACCCCACCCCCACACATCCCACCAGCCTCACCAACCACCACCACCACGCACAAACATCCCCTCCCCCCAACATAACCCACCACCCCAACGCACGACCCAACCATTCATTATGTCTTGTATTTTGCAGAATCACCTGGCAATGGGGCAGGCCCTTCTGGTGTCCCCCGGCCCCGGCCCTGACCCCAACTCCAAACCCAAACAGGTAGCAGCGAGGAAGAGGAAACGGACAGCAATGAGAGCCCTCGAACCACACCCCGGGACACCAGTTCGGGGACGACTGACTTCCCGACATAGCTGTCTCCAACACCCTCCACCATCCCAGCAATACTCACCTCGGTTGAGCACCTGAGCGAAGAGGCTCCTGAGGCACTCTCTGGTGCATACCGCACATGTGGTGCGGAAGTAGGAATCCCCAAGGGGGCGGACAGTGGGAGAGCAGCCCAACAGCAGGGACCATCTGCCGTGCGGACAGGCCTTGGGCTTCTGGGAAGGGCAGTCCCATCGATAGTGGAGATGCAGTCACAGAGCCGGGACAACATGAGGGGTTGTCAGCAACCATTCAGTGCCTGCAGGTGCAGTTAGAGGAGTCCAACAGCCTGCAAGGGGCAGGATGCAGTGCCAAACTTGCTACATTACCACATTGGTGGCATCCGCAGTGGAGGCCTTGGGGGAGAAGGTATCGACCATGGGTCAGGATGTCCAAGGCCTGAGGCATTCTGTCAGGATAGGGCTGCCCGGTCACAGGCAGGTACGTGCCAGCGCCACTCGGACATTGCAGCAGCGCTCCAGAGCGTGACCCAGTCACAGCAGGTCATGGCTGAGGGGGTCGGTGGCATTGCCTGGGCGCTGGCTGACCTGAACCAGCTCAGTGGGAGATGGCACAGTCACTGGCTGATGTGGCACAGTCCCAAGGCTAGGTGGTCCACTCCCTGTGCTCCATGGCCATAAGCATTGAGACCCTGGTATAGATGGGAGCGTGCCTCCAGGACTGGCAGTACCAGGTGGTGGTGGGCCTTAGGGGTAGCTCTGCTTGAACCCCAGTCCCAAGGAGTAGCCTGGGGGCCATCGGGCACCCTGAGGGAGCAGAAGGCGATGGGGCCTGTGCCGGTGAGTTCTGCAGGGTTTGTGCCAGAACACAATAGCACCTTGGACTTACCCCCCCCTGTCATAGAATCATAGAATTTACAGTGCAGAAGGAGGCCCATCGAGCCTGCACCGGCCCTTGGAAAGAGCACCCTACTTAAGCCCGTGCATCCACCCTATCCCAGTAACCCCACCTAACCTTTTTTTCTTTTGGACAGTAAGGGCAATGTATCATGGCCAATCCTCCTATCCTGCACATCTTTGGACTGTGGGAGAAAACCGGAGCACCCGGAGGAAACCCACGCAGACACGGGGAGAACGTGCAGACTCCGCACAGACAGTGACACAGTGGGGAATCGAACCTGGGACCCTGGGGCAGTGAAGCAACTGTGCTAACCACTGTGCTACCGTGCTGCCCTGGCACATCTGATGGCCAGCTGGCGGAACAGGACAGCAACAGCTGGGACACCCGAGTGGGGCCCATCCAGGCCTGATCACTCCAGAAGATGGCCGCCAAAGAGGACCCAGGTCACAGGGTGGGAACTGCAGCAGGCCGCCTCCATTTCTGTTGTACCACCAAAAGGCCAAAAAGGTTGACACCAATTAAGTTGGCACAGGTGCAGCACACAGTATAGCATTAGGGGCTAGGGCACAAACCTGTATATTCTTATTCACCATTTCGCAATAAAAACCTGGGGCGAGATTCTCCGACCCCCTGCCGGGTCGGAGAATCACCGGGGACTGGCGTGAATCCCGCCCCCGCTGGTTGCCGAATTCTCCGGCACCGGATATTCGGCGGTGCGGGAATCGCGGCGCGCAGGTTGGCGGGCCCCCCCCCCCCCCACGATTCTCCGGCCCAGATGGGCCGAAGTCCCGCTGCTACAATGCCTGTCCCGCCGGCGTAGATTAAACCACCTACCTTACCGGCGGGACAAGGCAGCGCGGGCGGGCTCCGGGGTCCTGGGAGGGGCGCAGGGCGATCTGGCCCCAGGGGGTGCCCCCACGGTGGCATGGCCCGCGATCGGGGCCCACCGATCCGCGGGCGGGCCTGTGCCGTGGGGGCACTCTTTTCCTTCTGCCTTCGCCACGGTCTCCACCATGGCGGAGGCGGAAGAGACTCCCTCCACAGCGCATGCGCGGGGATGCCGTGAGCGGCCGCTGACGCTCCCGCACAAGCGCCGCCCGGAGATGTCATTTCCGCGCCTGCTGGCGGGGCACCAAAGGCCTTTTCCGCCAGCTGGCGGGGCAGAAGTCAGTCCGGCACAGGCCTAGCCCCTTAAGGTTGGGGCTCGGCCCCCCGAGATGCGGAGGATTCCGCACCTTTGGGGCGGGGCAATGCCTGACTGATTTGCGCCGTTTTGGCCGCCGGTCGGCGGACATCGCGCCGATACCGGAGAATTTCGCCCCTGTTCACAACAATTCAACCTGCCTTGATGCTCTGTGAGGAGGGTGTGAGGGAGAAGGGCAGACATTGAACCACAGTTCAGCCAACACTCACCATCCCCATTCCTCTCCATCCCATACCAACTGTGCCTCTCCCACCTCTCTCACCGTCCACACCTCCACCACCCCAGGGGTTCAATGGGACCCTGTGATGGAATGGCCAACTCACATGCAGGGATCTCCCAGGTGGACGGGGTAAAGTGCTATCATGGGCAGGAGTAAGACATTGTCAAACGATGCGGAGCATGAGAGCTCATCGCAGAGCAGGTCATCATCATCCTCCATCTAATGGATCAGGCCCGTGTTACTGCCAACCCAGGATCCGCACCCCATAGTGAGGCAGGTAGGAATCATGGAGGAGGTTGCAATGGTGGCGTAGGAAGGGTGGTCATGGGAAGGGATGGTTGGTAGGTGGACTGTGTGGGAGTGGAACAGGGCGTCCGTGCCGCTGGCCAGGCCCCCTAGTCGGTGAACCTGGAGGCAATTAGAGCGTCCAGTGCATGCCGGCCCAGGTGCAGTCTCCTTTGTTGCCCGCGCCCCATGTCCTGCTCATCCTTGTCCTCCACCACATCCTCCTTGTCAGACGAGGCCTGGCATTCACCCTCCTCCTCCAGCACATTGCCCCTCTGCTGTGCAAGATTGTGGAGAATGCACCAGGGCACCACGATGTGGGAGACTCTCCTAGCGCTATACTGGTGGGACCCTCCAGAGCAGTCCAGGTACCTGAACCGCATCTTCAGGATTCCGAAGCACCGATCGATCGCGCCCCTGGCTGCGGCATGGGCGTCAATGGAGTAGGTCACCGCTTCGGGCTGTGGCTTCCTGATAGGCGTCATCAGCCACGACCGAAGCAGATATCCACCGTCGCCCAAAAGCCAACCCCTCAACCAGGGGTGTACCGCGAAGATATCAGGAACCGTCGAGTGTGCCAGGATGAAGGCGTCGTGCACACTGCCTGGGTATCGGGCGCAGACGTGCATGATGTGCAACTCATGGTCACACACCAGCTGCACATTCATCGAGTGTGGAAGGTCATGTCTTACCAACTTAATAGAATTCTTTGAGGAAGTGACAAAGTTGATTGATGAGGGAAGGACTGTAGATGTCATATACATGGACTTCAATGAGGCATTTGATAAGGTTCCCCATGGTAGGCTGATGGAGAAAGTGAAGTTTCATGGGGTCCAGGGTGTATTAGCTGGATGGATAAAGAACTGGCTGGGCAACAGGAGACAGAGGGTAGTAGTGGAAGGGAGTTTCTCAAAATGGAGAACTGTGACCAGTGGTGTTCCACAGGGATCCATGCTGGAACCACTGTTGTTTGTGATATACATAAATGATCTGGAGGAAGGTATAGGTGGCCTGATTAGCAAGTTTGCAGATGACACTAAGATTGGTGGAGTAGCAGATAGTGAAGGAGACTGTCAGAGAATACAGCAGAATATAGATAGATTGGAGAGTTGGGTGGAGAAATGGCAGATGGAGTTCAATCCAGGCAAATGTGAGGTGATGCATTTTGGAAGATCCAATTCAAGAGTGAACTATACGGTAAATGAAAAAGCCCTGGGGAAAATTGATGTACAGAGAGATCTGGGTGTTCAGGTCCATTGTACCCTGAAGGTGGCTGCGCAGGTCGATAGAGTGGTCAAGAAGGCATACGGCATGCTTTCCTTCATCGGAAGGGGTATTGAGTACAAGAGTTGGCAGGTCATGTTACAGTTGTATAAGACTTTGGTTCGGCCACATTTGGAATACTGCATACAGTTCTGGTCGCCACATTACCAAAAGGATGTGAATGCTTTGGAGAAGGTGCAGAGGAGGTTCACCAAGATGTTGCCTGGTATGGAGGGTGCTAGCTATGAAGAGAGGTTGAATAGATTAGGATTATTTTCCTTAGAAAGACAGAGGTTGAGGGGGGACCTCATTGAGGTCTACAGAATCATGAGAGGTATAGACAGGATGGATAGCAAGAAGCTTTTTCCCAGAGTGGGGGACTCAATTACTAGGGGTCACGAGTTCAAGGTGAAAGGGGAAATGTTTAAGGGAGATATGCGTGGAAATTTCTTTACGCAGAGGGTGGGGGGTGCCTGGAACGCATTGCCGGCGGAGGTGGTAGAGGAGGGCACGATAGCGTCATTTAAGATATATCTAGGCAGATACATGAATGGGCAGGGAGCAGAGGGATACAGATCCTTAGAAAATAGGCGACAGTTTTAGATAGAGGATCTGGATCGGCGCAGGCTTGGAGGGCCGAAGGGCCTGTTCCTGTGCTATAATTTTTCTTTGTTCTTTGAGTGTAATCCCTTCACTATGTGAAGACCATCCTGTCATGGGCCAGTGCCCTTGGGCTTCATGCATCTCATCGATCACCCCTGGCCCAAGGCATCTCGGCAATGATGGCGGACTACCTGGGCATCCTGATGGGCTCGGTCCATATTGAATTAAATGTATTGCGCTGACTGGGCCTACAGGGTCTCCGTGACGGCACAGGTCCCCACCCAGCGACTGGAATGACCTTGTGGCGTAAAGGCTCAGGGCAAACGGGAGCGGGTGTCCTCCCCCATATTCCCGCGGTGCCAAGTGCGCCATGATCCAGCAGATATGCCTGACGGTCCCCCTGCTCATCCAGAGTCTGCGACAGCATGCCCGGCCCAGCAGGTTCTTGAATGGCAGGCGCTGCTGGTACACAAGAGGCCTCCCATCGCCTCTTCGGTCTGTTGGGCGGCTGGCTCTCCATCCTCACTGGCTCCTGTCCCTCTGGGACAGGCTCTAACGCTGGAGGGTCCTCCTCAGCTCATACAGCTGAGTGCACACCCCAGAGTTGCGGCGGCCAGGGTGGAGGCCACCATTCTTGGCTGGATTCCGATAGCCATTGTCGGCAGGGATTGAGAGGCAAACATGTTGGCATGGTGCGTGCCCCGGTGCCCAACCTGGTCAACCGGGCTAAAAGGAGGGCCTGGTCTGCAAGGGGAGCAGGGTGGGGGAGTCTCTGAAATGGACAATCCCACCCTCAGTTCCTGCATTCCCTTTCAAATTGTCCCATTTAGTTCATGCTGTTCTCATCTCTCTTTGTGTCGGAAGTGAGAATGGAGAGATGTGACGCTACATCTGCAACTTTCCTCTACTTGAGATAAAATGGATGACATTTGAGGAAAGATTTCTCATTCATTGACGATGTACCTGGGCCATTTATTGATACCAATAAACATGGTTGATTGTGACAAGCTGCATCTGTCTTCTGGGCCAGATGTCTTCTGGGCCAAAGGGTTCAGCCAAGAACTTGTGAAAAAAAAGAATGCGCATTTAATTATCGCGTTCTTAGTTTACCCAAAGCATTTTATATCCAATGGATATGAAGGAGAGTGAGGAGTTAGTACATGCAGAGGCATGACTGTGGGCTGCCAAACCTTCCATTGGCAGGGTTCATTGGGGCGGGGGGTGGACATCTGCCAGTCTGGAAGGCAGAGGGGTGACGGGGTGTGACCAGGGGATGGGCCATGGTGTTGCGGTGAACCCTCCATGGGACCAGGGCACCCAGGTAAGGGCGCTGCACACCTCACTGACCGCCCACTGTTGCCCATGGTTGCGCAGAGTGGCACCGGCCGTGTGGGTGTCCCCACCCCACCACAACTGCATTCCACCCCTCACCCCACCAATTCCCCCTCCCAACTGACCGTCACCCTCCAGTCTTAACCCTTTCCTGGCAGTTGTGGGCTGCCTTTTCCTGGGGGCGGGTGGAAGACAGAAAACACACAGTGTTAGACAGTCGAACACATGCAGCACAGTGGGTGAGTAACTGGCGGCCTTCGTGGACAGGGCACCTGTGGCGGCCGGTATTGGTGCTGGCACGTGGTGCATGATGTGGGCTCAGTCACTCCCGGGTGGAGGATGGGTTATGGGTATGTGGGACGGGGTTAGTGCCAGGTGCGCAGTGCTGCCTACTCACCCTGGCCGCACTGAGGAAATAGTTTTTTGCTGCACTGCTGTCTGGTCCTGGTGGTGGGGCCCACGGCGCTCATGACCTCTGTCACTTGCAGCAGGTGGCAACCGCCTTCCCACCCCTGGGAAAAGGGTAGCCCGTCTCCCATACACGGCGTCTAACAGGGTCTCCAGCTCAGCGTCCCCGAACCGGGGTGCCGCTCTCAGTGCTGCCATCTTGTTGGCTAGGTGTGTGGGGAGTGGAGTGCTAATATGCGGCTGCAATTTTTCAGCCTCTTAAGTGTCAATCCGGACCTGGTGAATTCAACACCATTTTTCTTTTTTTAAATAAATTTAGACACAATCAATTTTTCCAATTAAGGGGCAACTTAGTGAGGCCAATCCACCTACCCTGCACATCTTTGGGTTGTGGGGGTGAAACCCACGCAAAAACGGACAGTGACCCAGAGCCGGGATCAAACCTGGGACCTTGGCGCCGTACCAACGCCATTTTACATTGGAATCAGTCGTGTTCCATGTGGCACCAGTACTAGCCCATTAATAGCTGATGGATTGATCTGGGCGTGGCGCAATTTTGATGTCGTAGACGTCCATCGATTCTGACCCAGCGTCAATAGTCTCTGAAACAGAGAATCCCACCCCTAGGATCCGGATCCGCATTTCCTCCCTTCACCGTGCATTAGTTTTTGAGATTATACTTTGCAGACAAACAGACTAACAGGTTGCAAAATCATTTCCTCTGTCCACTTTCAGTGGTGGCTCATAATGTATATAATGTCTTGATATATTTTTCTTCACCATTTCTTATTCTTTCCTCCAGTGTTTTCTGGATTTTAATCTAGTTCTGAAATTTTTCACTGAATATCTCTTTCCACGATTTCAATTGAATCATTAGCCCCTTCATGATGCCAATTTACTAAAATTGAAGGGATGAATTTTAGACAAACGCATTAAGCTTTCATACAATAATATCTCCCTCTTGCAATATTAGGGTCTTTGCCCTGTGCCATTCACTCGGCTGTGGCATCTGCAAAGGGTTTTATTTCTAGCTGAGGCCAATTTCAAATAAGTCCTGGCGCTGGTATATTATTCTACTCATTGTCAGTTTCTCCACCAACGGATAATAACGCTGCCATGTTTTGATTTGGTTGGCGTAATATGAGGAAGAATAATCCAATGCTTTGGATTTTGTCTTCCGAACTAGTCCTGGGATAGATGGCAGTCTGGACCATCCATCCATGATTAAAAAAAACGGATTTTGATTCCTCTGATTTCTGTTTCACCCGTTTATTCCTCAGTGAGTTAAAGGCAAAAGGTTTAAAGCTGCAGACAGTTCTGGTTTTAAACCAGTGGCAAAATGGGTTTTAAATGATAGATCTATTAAATAGTTTTAAACCCAGGCTGTTGTCTTTATCACTTCAACTCCAAGCTGTTTGGTGCTTAATGGGTTAAGTTGTATTGTACCTTGTTTGCCACTAGGCTCATTGCTCAACCGAACAGGCTTTTCTTGTTTAAAAATCTCACAGTCTATTAAAGCTGTCATGAGAGGCTTTTGGACCAGCAGCATGTCATGGTCGGTCTCAGAATAAGATGACGGTTTGTTCTGGGGTAAAAGTGTCCTTGAACCCGGAACGGACAGATAGTCCATTTGGCCAGGCTTCCCCTGTGGAACTTAGATCTGTGTATTCATTGTTTTCATGTCAGTAGCAGCTTGCTATAATGCAGGATTTGATTTAGATATCACTGGTACATCTTGGGCCTTAGTTAAAATCATTTCAACTCTTGCCATTGGTGGCGCTGTTTGCTTTGGAGAGTTCAGCTGAGTTTTTAAAGACAGATATGAAGGCCTTTGAGCTGTTAATTTGTCTGTCAGTAATTTATGACATTTCATGGCGTCCATGTCACTTTCCAAAATACATTTTTCCTCAAGTAACTGACAATTTTGACTTTAAAGACCATAATTTTCTGATATTAACTGTTGAAGTTTGGATTCTGAGTCAGTATTTTTACGTTGTAATTCACCAATTTGAAATGATTGTTGTTGAACTTTAAAGGTTTCATTTTACAATAATGTTTTAATCTGATCACATTGTTCAAGTTTAGATTTTGCATCTCGTAATTCTTCAAGAACTGCGGCTAGATGGGCTTTAGTGGACTTAAGGTCATGATTGTTTTTAGTTTTTGCAATTGCCTCTTGCTATTTACTGCAAAAGACCATTTCATACGTTTTCCTCTATTTAAGCGTGTTTTTTTTCCTCAAGCCCTCTTGATGTTGTCAAGGAACTACTGCCCTTTGGGGATTTCATATTTTGATTCAATTTTTGTGGCTACTTCAGACAGGCCAAAACGTCTATAAATCAAAGATCTAAGATCTCCCAATATATCGTCAATAGAGACATCCGGTACAGCGATCTCCCTTGGAAGTTGTGGGAAGTAGTTCGCTACCATTTGAAGGTTCTGAATCTATTTTAGGAGTCATGTCTGCCATAAACTCAGCCTTACACCCAATTTTTTGGTCCCCAACCACATTATGTGTAATCTTGGTACACTACCGTGACTATTTACCTTTCCGCCACATGTTATTTTGACATGTTATTTAAACGACCGGCACCCGATTGAATAACACAGTCTGAAAAAAGGTCCTTTCTAAGGGATCGGAGCACTACTTGATGCGGCTTTAAGACTTTTAATGGGTGAAAAAGATGTTTTCTTACCCCAGTCTTAGCCGTTTTTCGGATAGATGTCTTTGGAACTTCCGTCCTTCTGGTCTTTCTTCGGTCTTAAAAGGGGTTGAAGAAATTATAAGTCAGCACTTCAAGTTTTCGCCAAAGGTCCTTTATTTAACACAAAGTTTGTGGGGGGATTAGAGAGACCACAGTCATTCCAAATGTCCCCGCTTTACAAAGGTAAGGCAAGCAATTTATATGCTACAGTAAGCAACATCTAGGACAAAAGGCATTCTTTAGATTAGCAAAAAGATAGAAAAGCGAGCAGGCCGGAGTTAGAGTTTAATAACAGGCCTTGAGTTCCTCGCCTAAGAAAAATAATAATTGTCAGTTGTCAGCAAAACAAAGGGCAGCTGTATGCTTGTTTACATTGTATGATCTTCATGACTGTTTCATACAGAACTTCTTGACTAAAAATAAGGCTAAATATCCATCATGCTTTGCCAAGTGCCTATTTCCATGAAATATAGTCAAGCAGCTGGTTAAAATGAATACAGGATATTAAGGCAACTAATCCGCCAACTAAAGTCCCTTCTACAATTCCCTCCTTGTTGATCTTATGATCAACACATTGTTAGTACATTACAGTGTCTTCAGCAGCAAAGAGTGGGCTATAATGTAAGGGGAATGGACGTGTGATAGGCACCTGATAAGCACCACGGAGACAATGCCGACATATCTGCTCCCATGCCCTGACAACATCCCGAGCAACATTTAAACAGTAACCATACGCCAATCAGGATTACAACGATGATTATAATCCAAATCACAATCCTCTGTCCTAATGTTCCCAACCACCCAAAGCCAAAATCCCATCCCCCATCCGCATGCAATCGTGCTACCTCTCTGCGAATGTGATCCACCAGGTTATCAATTTTCTCTGAGTTATCAGGGATGTATGTGCAGCAGTCACTGCCAATCAGGGCACAAGTACCTCCCTTTTTAGCTGACAAGAAATCAATGGCCATCCTATTCTTTAGGGCACCGCTCTTATAGCAACCATCTCAGTTTCTATCTGGTTAACAGCTTCCGCAGTGTCATTAGCTACCTGCTCAACGATGTCTCGTAATTTGCGTAGGTCGTATGCATTAGTGGCTATTCCTAATGGTGGTATCATGATTCCCAGCATTTATGCCCATGTCATAACACTTCGTGTCGCCCTGTGATGGGGATGGTCCTGCAGTTGCTGGGCGTGATGTACATAAGGGACTACATATCCCAAATAGCAGGAGCCCTCCCAATTTTCTGGTAACCATGATAAAATAGTGCCATTATATGCGGTCATCCACACTAATCCACAGATAAAATATGTGCCGTTATATGCGGTCAAGTTTCCTTTACTATCAGTCATCATTAGTCTAATCGGATCCCCTCCCCAGGGGCCTCTTTGCCTCTACTAGTTCAATTTTCAACCGCTGACCAGTCAAAGATGAATAGCCCTTTAATTGTAAGGCGGAACATAGGGGGTTGCCAATTCAAGGTCTGGTCGCACTGACTCCTGCCGACTGCGTAGGTCCCATATGTTATATGTTCCCTAAAGCATTTGCTACCCTTTGGGACTCCAGTATAATTGGGAAGGATCAAACAGGGCGGTTGGCGTGTTACATTAAATCTAGGCCACCACCATCCTTTAAACCTATTTATATCGTATCCAGGTAATCTCCAATCTAACATATCCTGTGTATCTTCCCCATGCCCTGTATTATTCCGTCGCAGGGCCCACTCTGCTATCTCGTTACCAGTGAATGGGATGGGTCGCACGGGGATGCCCTCCCCCGAGCATCTGGGAATTTGTGTACAAACCCAACAACTGAATTTATTTACCCTCTCTGCGTATGAGTGAGACATAGAACATAGAACATAGAAAATACAGCACAGAACAGGCCCTTCGGCCCACGATGTTGTGCCGAACCTTTGTCCTAGATTAATCATAGATTATCATTGAATCTACAGTGCAGAAGGAGGCCACACGGCCCCCCGAGCCCGCACCGGCTCCCGGAAAGAGCACCCCACCCAAACCCAACACCCCCACCCAACACCAAGGGCAATTTTGGACATTAAGGGCAATTTATCATTGGCCAATTCACCTAACCACATCTTTGGACTGTGGGAGGAAACCGGAGCACCCGGAGGAAACCCACGCAGACACGGGGAGGACGTGCAGACTCCGCGCAGACAGCGACCCAAGCCGGAATCGAACCTGGGACCCTGGAGCTGTGAAGCATTGTGCTATCCACAATGCTACCGTGCTGCCCTTAAGAACAAATAAATCTACACTATATCATTTTACCGTAAAATTGTATATTAAGGTGTTAGTGTTCAGTTTACCCACTACATGATGTTGGATTAATATGATAATATATAAAAACATCAACGCTGTCATTCTCTTCAGGACAGTGTTTCGCTAGTACTCTCAAAGTTCTGTATGATGTAGTTTACACGAGTTGCGTGGATCCCATCTGGCTTTTCTTTTACTTTAACGGCCGTTCGGGTTGTTAGCGGCACTTGGTAGGGTCCATTCCACCTAGGAGAAAAATAATCCTTGTTTAGTGCTTTCACATACACTTGATCTCCAGGTTTAAAGGGTGTGTATTACCCTCTTTTGGATGCATTTGAGCCTGTCGCACCTTTTCATGTATTTTTTCAGCGGTTTCACACATGGCTTGGGCATATTTCAATGATGCCTCATCTGCCCATATTAAGGCCGCTGGGGTCATTGGGGGTTTTGTTCCAGTTGTCATGGGACGTCCCATTAATATCTCATAAGGGGTTAAGCCTGTATTGCGATTTTTCTGATTTCTCAGGGCATACATTACTATGGGTAAGGCATCTGGCCATACCAGCCCATTATGTTGACACACTTTTGTAACTGCAGTTTTAATTATTCCATTCACCCGTTCCACCATTCCTGAGGATTGCGGCTGATATGAGATATGCAATTTCCAATCAAATCCCATGGCTTCTGTGAGGGCTTTGGTCAATTTGCTAGTGAAATGAGTTCCCCTGTCACTGTTAATACCCATCGGTATTCCAAACCTAGGTATTATTTCCTTCAATAGAATACTTACCACTGTTCTAGCATCATCTCTTTTGGTTGGAGAAGCCTCTACCCATCGTGAAAACATGTCCACTATCACCAGCATGTATTTAAATCCCTTAGCCATCGGCATGTGTACAAAATCTATCTGCAAATTTTCAAAAGGCATTTCGGGATGTGGGAGATGATCAAAGACAGCGGGTGTTTTGCCCCGATTATTCCTCTGACAAGTCATACATGTGCAGGCTACTTTTTCGATTGTTACCGTAATACCTGGAGCATACCATTGTTGACAAATGGCATGTGTCATCCCTCCTTTGCCCATATGAGTCTGCCCAAGGGCAAGGCGACATAGTGGCAAAAACAGACTCCTGGGGCATACTGTGCACGTATCGGGGTGGACCCAGATCAGATGGCTGTCTTGGTAGCAACCGGCTTTTAGCCAAGAGCGATGCTCCTGTGGGGAGGCTTGCTCCTGTGCCTGCTTTAACTCTGGTTCTGTTATGGTGGACGGAAGTTCTAGTGCAGCAGCTTGCAGTTGTGGCTGCTGTTTGAGAGCCACTTCTTTTGCTATTTTATCAGCAAATCTATTACCACTGGCGACTTCATCGTCAGCAGTAGTATGCGCTTCGCACTTTAAAACGGCTATCTTGCTGGGCAGCTGAACAGCATCTAGTAAATTTAAAACCAATTTAGCATGTTTAATAGGTTGGCCGGAGGAACTTATGAGTCCCCTGGTTTTCCATAATTGGCCAAAATCATGTACTGCCCTAAAAGCGGATCGGGAATCTGTATGAATATTGACTGTTTTATTTTTAGCTAGAATACATGCTTGAGTAAGGACAAACTATTCGGCCGCTTGAGCAAACGTTCCCGAAGGCAGAGCAAAAGCTTCCACTACCTTGAATGGAGGTACTATTGCATAGCCGGCCAGGAGCGTCACATCATTTGGGCGGTTTGCTGACCCATTGGCGAGAAAGATGATGTCTGGATTTTCTAGTGGGTGACTCAATAAATCAGGTCGAGGGGTTGTGGTGGCTTCAACCAATTGTACACAGTCATGATGAAACAGATGTTCTTCTTCCGAGGGTGCGGGTAAGAGTGTAGCAGGGTAGATAGCTGGTACTCGCTTGTAGGTAAAGTTAGTCTTAGAGAGAAGGATTACCTCATACCCAGTGCGTCGCGCCGCAGTAAAATGCTGCGTTGCGGATGAATTAAGCAGCAGTAAAACAGAATGAGGAACCAATACTGTACAGGGGTGGTCGAGTACAAGGGGCACTGATTTTTCTACTATGGCCGCTGTGGCTGCTACTGCTCTTAAGCAACTTGACGTACCCTTTACCACTGCACATAGGGCGACCGAGGGGTCTTTTCCCTCCTCAATGCTCTTGCACCAGTACCCCTGTTGCAAGTCCCCCTGCTTCATTCACCAGCAAACTACCCAGTCTTCAGAACAGTGACCACGACACCACAAAACCCTGTCATGGCAATCTCTGCAAGACGTGCCAGATCATCGACATGGATACCACTATTACACGTGAGAACACCACCCACCAGGTACGCGGTACATACTCGTGCGACTCGGCCAACGTTGTCTACCTCATACGCTGCAGGAAAGGATGTCCCGAAGCGTGGTACATTGGCGAGACCATGCAGACGCTGCGACAACGAATGAACGGACATCGCGCAACAATCACCAGGCAGGAATGTTCCCTTCGTCGGGGAACACTTCAGCAGTCAAGGGCATTCAGCCTCTGATCTCCGGGTAAGCGTTCTCCAAGGCGGCCTTCAGGACAACGCAGAATCGCCGAGCAGAAACTTATAGCCAAGTTCCGCACACATGAGTGCGGCCTCAACCGGGACCTGGGATTCATGTCACATTACATTCATCCCCCACCATCTGGCCTGCAAAATCCTACCAACTGTCCTGGCTTGATACAATTCACAGCTCTTTAACCTGGGGTTACCCCATCTCTGGATCTGTAAAGGTTTAATCACCTGCTAATGCTCGCATTCCTAGCATTGTTTGGCATCTTTGAATTTGTCTATATATGTGTTTCTGGAACAGACCTCTTCATTCACCTGAGGAAGGAGCAGCGCTCTGAAAGCTAGTGACATCGAAACAAACCTGTTGGACTTTAACCTGGTGCTGTAAGACTTCGTACTGTGCTCACCCCAGTCCAACGCCAGCATCTCCACATCATTCACTTGGTCAAAGCATGAAATTAGGAAGTCCCAAGGCAGGGGCGCTAATCATGGCTTGTTTCAAGTTACAAAATGCTTGCTCCCTCTCTGGGGTCCAGGTAACAACTGAAGGGGCATCCTGTAGGGTAGCCTTGCGCAGTACTGCATCCATCTCTCTATAGTCCGGTATCCACTGCCTGCATAGCCCACCATGCCGAGGAAGGTGAGGGTTTCCTTTTTTGTACGCGGAGTTGGAACCCTTGCTACAGCCTGTATTCTTTCAGACCCAAGCCTCCGCTGTCCTTGCTGAAGCTGAAATCCCAAATACTGAACTGTCTCCTGACAGAATTGCAGTTTGTCCATTGAGACCCTATGCCCTCTTTCTGCCAGATGTGATAATAACAAAAGGGTATTCTGTTGACAAGCTAGCCCTCCCTCTGAGGCTATCAATAAATCATCATCCTATTGAGGGAATGTTGAGCTTGCAGTCAACTGGCACTCGTCCAAGTTATTTTTAATACTGTTGATTCCGATATGTAAAGGCAAATAGATATTGACTTTCTGGGTGCAATGGTATGGAGAAAAAGACTGAGAAAGTATCCATTGTTGGTGGTATAGAAGACAAAATGACATTTGTGTCCGGCACCAATGGAGCAATAGTGATAACAATTTATTGATAGCTCTGAGATCTTGCACTAACCACCACTCATTGGGTCTTCCTACCTTTGGAATGGGGAGTATAGGGGTGTTACAGGGGCTTTGTGTTCTCTTCAGCACCCCTTGCTGTAATAGTGCATTGATCACTCCCTCTATCCCTTTTTCTGCTTCCAGTGCCAACCTGTATAGTTTTAAGCAGGGCAGGGCAACGTTCTTCTGTAACTGCACCCAATGCGCTGGGGCAGAATGTACTTTTCCAACATGATTTTTACGTTGGGCCCATAGATATGCCAGTACCTGGGCCAGGACTGAAGGGAGTAAATGATGGCTGTTTCGGGGCGGTTATTGTCTTTCCAATGTAGCGGGCCATTGTTCCTCTTTCCAGGTCACTCTGCCCTCCTGTTTGCCATAAAACTCTATCAGGCAATTTCATTCGTCTACTTCAACATCAATCTGATGTATCCCCTTTTTTTTTCTGGCCTCTTTCATCAGTTCTCCAATTTGCTTTGCCTTAGCGGGATGTCTTAGGGCCAATGTTAAATGGGGTTCTGAAGTTAAATCCATCCTAAAGAGGTCCCTCTGACTATCAGTCAACTCTACTAACATTCCTAATCCCACAACACCAAAAAATAAAAATGGGGTGACATGCAATGTTGTCTGCTTTCCTAAGTGACTTTGTGTTTGTAAATTGTATGCGGGCTCATCCTTATGAGTATACCAAGCCGTGCAGTGGGTCACGCTATTCTCTCGTCTGGACTCTATCAGGTGTTTTAATAGTTGTGCCCAAAGGTCATTAATCTTTTGTAAGACTTCCTGCAGTTCTTTAAAAGTTTTTTTTTTAAACAGTGGTACTGTAAGGGTTAACGTTCAGCTGCCAGCATACAACACAGACACAGAGCGATCTGGCTCTTGGTCAGAAGCTATTAAATTCAACAACTGATGAGCGCGTATCTGAGGCAGTTCCATGAACATGCCATTGTTAGTGCAATGTATTATTGCCCCCAATTTGCAGAGTGTCTGTCTGCCAAGCAAGAGAGAGGCATAGTTTTTGAAATAATCATAGTATCGACCAGGGGGATATCATCAATTTCCAGGTTAGTCGGGCGTGATACAGGCTCCATCAAGGGAGGGGGGCACAGACGACATTGTAGCGCCAGTATCGACCAGAAGGTCCACATAATGAATTCCTATTTTAAACGTTGTCATAGGTTCATCTCTTACTGAGTTGGACAGTCTGATCATGGCCGCCTGTACCACCTTTCCTCCGTGGCAGCTCTATTGGTTTTGACTAGGGTTCGGGTCAGAGTACGTAAAGGGAGGCGGGGGAGGGGGCATGTCTCCAAGTGGAGCGCATCCTTCCTGGGGGTTAAAGTTACATTCACGAGCCCAATATCCCTTTGCCCCACATCTTCTACATTGATCCTGGGATCTATCCCTCCTTTGCCACTGTCCTCTGCCTCTACCCCTACCTCTTTGCCCTCTGCTGACCTGCTGACCCCGACCCTGCCCACTCTTTCCTTGGTAGAATTGCCCTGTGATTCTAGGCTTTGGATCTTTGGGGGCTATGAACAGTCCTTCTCGGTCCATGTTTACCAAGGAGGTAACCACTGCCGTCCATGGCTGTGTTTGCCAGGTGAGATTAATCAATTTGTAACTTTGAGCATGCTCTGATAGCATGCAATTCAACAATGTCTGCACCGCTAAAGGTCCATTGTCTTCCAATGTAACACCGGCATGTTCCTCCCAACAGTTCTTAAATCGGGCCACAAATTTTGGCAGCCTCTCACCCTTCTTCTGCAAACACCGTGTCACCTCGCCTATGTCACTATGCTTCTTGGCCCCTTACCTCTTTCCCCCTATTTACTAACCAGTGTTCAAGGGACTTATTTCCTTCATTTAAATGATCATCATTGTGAGCCCAGTCCCCGTTTATGCCGGGTGGGACTGCGATCTCATCCTTCAAAGCTGGCCGAGATGCACCATAAGAGTATTTTAGAAGCAGAAAAACATCCCCTGGGAGGGGGCTATAAATACCACACATTTAAGTCAATTTCCAATTATTGATTTTATAGGCATTCGCTATTCTTAGAGACGTATATTTTACTTTGTAAATTCAGAAAAGATCAACTGTCTGCTGAAATGGTTAATGTTTCCTGCAGAACCAAAGGGGACAGAGAACTTGGAATTATGCCATTTACGTCTTTTCACGTAATCTAAAAACTTATTCATATTCAATTACTTTTATTCATAAAGGCACTTTCTTTTAAACTGATTTTAATTTCCACTGTTTCAGTGCATTAGAGAAATCTCAACACAAATCACTTAAGTTATATTCACGGACTCACAATGACAGACGATAAAAAATACAACCCACTTAGCACTTCATGCTTTGACCAAAATTAATTGGTTAAACAAAACACACAGATTCTCACAGCTCACAAATATCACAGTTAACCATTAGCCTTATCTCACGGCTACAGAAAATCTTAATTCCCTTTTCAACAGGAACCCATCTGTTACATTTTTACCTGAATCTTCTATTTATTTTTACTCCCCTGCTTTTTTTTCCGAGAGGGGGTCAGCTTCATTAGATTCCTATGCGGGACATATAGGTTTTCCTACCTCATTCTGTTGCTTTACGATTGTTTCTTTTCATTTTCTTACTCATTTTGACTCCCTTATCTGTCTTCTTTAAGGAGTTCACCTTCTTTCTCGCTCCGGATGTCTTTACCGAGGCTTCAGGATGACCTGTGAGGGGGCGTTGAGTTTATTGTTCATCGTTCCTTCTGAAAAATACTTTAGAGCATATACATATAACAACAAGTACCGCGGGAAATTATTAACAAATACTATAAGGAGCACACACCGGTGTTTGTCCTTTTGCAAATCTCGAAGCCTGCTGATTGTTCAGTTTGTTTGTTTTTCAGTCTCTAAGGCACCTTTGTTCTTCTCATGCAGCTATCAGTAACTTATTAATTAAGATAACTCTCCTAGCATGAGTCACTGGCCAGTAATTAAGGCTGCCGAGCCGCAGACCCCCCTTTCAGCTGGGGTCGCGCTATGGCTCTCTCCCTTTCAGCTGAGAGAGTCCTTTTTAGAGATTCGTATCGGGGTTCACTTCCTGTTAAATTAGGGAAACTGCACAACTACGCCAATTTGTTGAAGAAATTATAAGTCAGCACTTCGAGTTGTCGCCAAAGGTCCTTTATTTAACACGAAGTTCATGGGGGGATTAGAGAAACCACAGTCATTCCAAATGTCCCCGCTTTACAAAGGTAAGGCAAGCAATTTATATGATACAGTAAGCAACATCTAGGACAAAAGGCATTCTTTAGATTAGCAAAAAGACAGAAAAGCGAGCAGGCCGGAGTTAGAGTTTAATAACAGGCCTTGAGTTCCTCGCCTAAGAAAAATAATAATTGTCTGCTGTCAGCAAAACAATATGCCGCTGTACGCTTGTTTACATTGTATGACCTTCTGACTGTTTCATACAGAACTTCTTGACTAAAAATAAGGCTAAATATCCATCATGCTTTGCCAAGTGCCTATTTCCATGAAATATAGTCAAGCAGCTGGTTAAAATGAATACAGGGTATTAAGGCAACTAATCCGCCAACTAATGTCCCTTTTACATGCGGCTTTAAGACTTTTAATGGGTGAAAAAGATGTTTTCTTACCCCAGTCTTAACCGTTTTTCGGATAGATGTCTTTGGATCTTCCGTCCTTTTGGTCTTTCTTTGGTCTTCCGATTTCCTCCGACTCTGCGCTCCTCTTCTTTTGCCGAACTACGCCAAATTGAAGAGATCTACCATGCGGATCTAGTGAAGTCTTGCAACACTAAAACTCAGTAGAAATTTGAGTTAAACTTCTCGGATGCAAATAAGAATATTTTATTGCGCCTACTTGATTACAATTGAGAGAAACTTAAATCTATTCTCAATAAAGTCAGGCTAGCAAAAGGACTTAAAGATAAGTAACTGATAAACAATTTAACTTTCAAAATAATACAGAAATGGTTTCTTGCTTACGGCAAAACAGCTTGCATTTACTTCAAGAGTTAGAGTGGAAAAGTGAAAATATGAAAATAGAGATAGCGAATAGTTAGATCAAAGTGTAGAATGATCCCGGAATAAAGATGACCGTGTGGACCATCATGTTTAAAGAGAATTTTATCAGTCTGAAGCCATCTGTCTACACCTCTATGTCATCCTAATTGGTTTGGGTGAGAATCAAATACATTTGATTTGATGGTTAACTGTCAATCCTTAATGTGCAACATAAGTTCTGAATGTTTCATGTCTGAATATTTGTGTATGCTATGGAATGCGATGTTGTGCTATTATCAAGACTGGTTTTTACTGGTTTTCTGCTGACTTTGCTTTATCCACAGTTTGGACAATGGTGCCTTCATATTGCAATGGTGCTTATTTGATCTTGATCTCGATTACTGGGACAGCTTATTTTTTAATGTCAAACTGACTTTGAAAATATGTTCATCAGAACGATAGCTTGTTCATTTTCTCAACAAAAATGTTGTTTTAATCTACAATTAGTTTGTGCATGTGTCAGGCTTTTGTGCTTCTGTTGAAGTTATGTGTCTTGTCATAGTCTAAGGTTATGAGTACTGAAATCCTTATTTTAAAATGGGTATTAAAACTGGGCTTTAATATTTACATTAAAATAGCCTTTTTACCTATCAGATCTATTAGAAAATAGTTGATAACCTTCACCACCCATGATCCATATCCATATTCACAATTGTAAGGAAACAAAAGGTATGTTGAAATTAGCAGGGATATGGAACTGTGATTTTGAAAATACAGAGGGGTGCATTTTGCCCTGACCACATTGATGGGACCTTGCCATTTGCAAGTTGACTACTGCGTTTCCTACATTCCAGCAGTGACTAGACTTTGAAAGTACTTCACTGGTTTTAAAGACCTTTGGGTTATCTTGAGGTTGTGAAAGGCACTTTATAAATGCAAGTGGTTTTTTAAAAAATTCCAATATGTGTTCTACATTGGAGAAGAAATGAGGAAGATAACAGGATATATTGCTACACACGCACATACATATACACACACACAACTGTGCTTCGATAGGAATGAAAAGAAGGAGATTTAAGGCTTATTTTAAATCAAGAATTCAATAGTGAGTGAAAATGACAAAAATCAAGAGAGCAGATTTTGGCACAACAATAATGCGTAACCAACATTATCTAAAGTGACCCCTTGACCATTTTCTGCACCTCATCCTGGTTTAAGAATAGAAGGGATAGGTACCGATAAGGAGAAAAATATTGCCGGGCTTTGAGGAAAAAGCAAGGTGGTTGGGCATAATGAGGTAGCTCTTTCAAAAATCCAGCACAAGTGCGATGGGCTGAATGATTCTGATTCTAAGAATGCTGTAATATTTGAACTTGTGAAGTTCCTGAGATTCCTGCTGACCACATTGCTGACAAAGTGTGGCTCTAGGCAGATGATCTGTCAAAACATGGTGCCAGCAGTCTAGAGCTCCTGAATTATTTCTAAAGTTGGCCAACCACAGAGAATTCAACATGTAGCTAAACGAAACAGATAAGGAATTTAAACCAAGGTAATGAATCATTGTAACTACTCATCCTCCTCCAATGTATAATATGTGACAGGACAGACCTTGCTCATGACTGTGCTTGTTCCACTTTCTCCGTATTCGGCAATGAATCACATGAAATAATGTCCTCTGCTGCTAAAGCCATTAGCTTGAGGTTCATGAGTCACTCCAGCAGCGTTTATGGTGTCGAAATCAAGATTGTTTTGTTCGGTCTCTTCCCAGTTTTATTAATTTATTTTCAGCCACTTCAAGGAACTCAAAAGTAGTATCTCGCACAGATTTACTTGTTTTGATCGCTCCGCCAAAGTGTCTTGCCCAGCTTCCTATTCCAGTTCTAACAAAGGAGGTGAAATGGGTCTCAATGCGAATTGGCAGCTTGTTTCACACCTTGGCAATGGAGAGAACATTCAGACATAAGATAAAGCTGATTCGCTACAATTCCGTTTTCTGCATTGGCAAAGGCCAATCTCACTCCCTGAATCATTAATCTGACATTTCCCTTTCCATATCTTGATGGGTCTGCTGCATATTTCCAGCGTTTTATGTTTCTATTTCAGATATTCAGCATTTGCACTTTTGAAAATCTGACGCACTCTAACTCACCTTTTTTACAGGACCTCAAACTGTGGCACCCATTGCCTTTTTCACTTCCCCAGTCCTCCTTAAATATAAGGCCATTAAAATCCAAAATTCAAACCACATAATCGTGCTTATGATTTATTTCATTATCGTCATTGAGTTTTGTCCTACACTTGGGCTTGGATCTCTATCTTATCCTCCCAATTAAGAAGAAGTCATAATTATAATATAACAGAAAAATGATTTGTTATCCAGTCATTCACGAAGATTGAGCAGTCCATCCTCAACTCAAATTGAAAGTCTTGCTTTCCTCGATACACGCACACACCTTTCGAAGGACAAAGTGAATTTGCCCAAAGTTCTGAATGATCTTCAGAAGCAGAGGGTGTAGATGAGAATCACAGAGACTTACAGCACAAAGTGAGGCCACTTGATCCATCCCGCCCGCATTGGCTCTTGGTAAGAGCTCTCCAAATTGTCTCCCTCCTCCATTCTTTCATCATAGAATCATCATAGAATCATTGGGCGTGATCCAATGGTCATGGTGTGCCAGATAATCATCTCACCGTAGCGCAGCGTGGCCGATGAAAGCCAGAGGTCCCCATCCCTGGATCCACCCAGCTCATCACACCTCGCGAGATCCAATAGGATCTCACAAGACGTTGCAAGACTTTTTGGCAAATCCCCATATCAGAGCGAGATGGCTAGCCTTATTCTAATGTGCAGATTCCCGAGGTACCTGAGGCTTTGGGATTCCACCCCTTCACCTCGGAGATCCCGGGCAAGCGCTGTTCAACATTGGTCCTCACAAAAGGGACCAGAAAGAAAGGCACTCATGGGGCTCTCCTGGGGTATCGGAGACCTCCAGCTGCATACCTTTTGGGCAGGGGAGTGCCCTGGCACTGCTGCTGACACATGGGCACTTGGCAGTGCCACCTAGGTACCAACCTGAAAGCCCATGCAGACATTTGGAAAAAGTGCAAACTCCATACAGTCACCCAAGGGCAGAATTAAACCAGGTCCCTGTCACAGTGAGGCAGAAGTGCTAACCACTCTGCCACCATGCCACCCCCTTTTCCTTTATACCTTGAAAATTTGTTCTTCCCAAGTGTATATTCTTATCCCTTATGCAAGTTATAATTTAACCTGCTTCCTTCACCTTTTCAGGCAGTGCATTCCATAACAGCAGTAATTACACTTCAAAATTATTTAATTGGTAAAGTTTTTTGGGAGGCCCTGAGATCATGAAAGGTAGTCTGAATCTTCCCTTTTTTCGGGAGAGGAGGAACAGTTTGAATTTATTGAGAAATTTACAGCACACAAGGCCTTTCAGCCCATCATGTCATGGCCACCCGAAAAAGTGCTATCCAGTCTAATCCCACCTCCCAGAATTCTTCTATAGTTCTGTAGATTGCATCTCTTCAAATACATATCCAAGTACTTTGTTTAACTGTGATGAGGGTTCCTACCTCTGCCGTTCTGTCAGGCAGCGGGTTCCCAGGCCGCACCAACGCCTGGATTCACATAATTTCCAACTCCCTTCTAATCCATCCACTAATTACTTTAAATTTATGCCTGCTGGTTATTCTTCTAAGGGAAATTGAGCCTTAGCCACCAATTCCAATTCGGTCCTTCATCATTTTGGACACCGCAATTACATCTCTCCTCAGCCTCCTCTTTCCAAAAGAAACAATCCCAGCCTTATCCAAATCTTTCCTCAAAGCTAAATTTTTCCATTCCTGGTAGCATCCTCATACATATCCTTTGTATCCTTCTAGAGCAATTACAGGTCCCGTAAAGTGATGAACAGTCCTGTATGCAGTACCCTAGCTGTGGTCTAACTAGTGTTTCATACATTTCAAGCATGACTTCCCTGGTCTTAGATTCTATACTTCAGCTAATAAAGGAAATCTCCCATATGCCTTCTTAACCACCTTATCGGCCTGTCCTGCGCCTTCAGGGGTCTGTGCAATGTCATAGAATCAGAGAATCCCTACAATGCAGAAAGAGGCTATTTGGCCCCTCCGAAAGAGCACCCCACCTAGGCCTATTCCCCCACCCTATGGCCTGTAACCCCACAACCCCACCTAATGTTTTTGACACTAAAGTTAATTTTAGCATGGACCATACACCTAACTTGCGCATCTTTGGACTGTGGGAGGAAACCAGAGCACCCGAAGGAAACCCACACAGATACGAGGAGAATGTGGAAACTCCATGCAGACAGTTACCTGAGATCGGAATCGAACATGGGTCCCTGGCGCTGTGAGGCAGCAATGCTAACCAAGTGTCACCATGCCACCCAATGTCCTCCAATGGCCTCCTGTTCCTTTACATTTCTGAATGCCCGATAATTTATTGTGCATTCTTTACCTTGTTGGATGCATTACCTTACTCTTCTTTGAATTGAACTATTTTTCCATGACACTGTCAGTCCATTGATATCAGCAATCTCGAGTTTTCTTCCTCGCCATTAGCCACTAAACCAATTGTTGTGTCACCTGCAAACTTCTTAATCATGCCCTCAACATGCACCCAAACAAAGTGTAACCATCGGCTCTCATACTCCACCCCTCAGTTTCATGTAGGGCTGGGAAGGCTGATTTCAGACTGGGGTCCAAAATGAATCTGGATTCAGAGCAATACCTTTAAAGGTTTGTGACTTGAGCATCTGAGATTGCAACAGCACAATCTTTCCACAGGTTTTTTATCTCAATGGGGATCTGATGGGAGGAACGTGGTTGCCGCAAATCAAAGTAAATTGCTGTCTCATCAGATTAACATCTGGGAAGGGCAAGAAAGGTTTGTGCTGGTAATGGATTGCCTGTGAAAATGCGCCCGAGGGCAACGACCTGTCAGAGTTATGGCATTTCCACAAGTTGAATGGAAGAAAACAAAAGTCAAACTAGACACGGCAAAATTAATTTCTTAAAGTTTCATTCAACAACTCGTACAAACTTATTTTTATTAATGCCGCTTAGGAATTTGATCTTCAGAATATACATGTTTCATCCTTCATCTTCTCCAAAAGATGTTGGCTGTCACTCACAGATCTCACAAAGCAATTAAACTAACCTGTGCTAAAATACAAATTCTGCAGTGCAGTGATGATGTGGAGATGCCGGCGTTGGGCTGGGGTGAGCACAGTAAGAAGTCTCATAACACCAGGTTAAATTAAAGTCCAACAGGTTTGTTTCAAATCACTAGCTTTCGGAGCACTGCTCCTTCCTCAGGCGAATGAAAAAGATTCAGCTCAGGAAAAGACTCACCTGAGGAAGGAGCAGTTCTCCGAAAGCTAGTGATTTGAAACAAACCTGTTGGACTTTAACCTGGTGTTGTAAGACTTCTTACTGTACAGTGCAGTGGGCACAGGGAACACCACTCTCTCATCAATCTGCTCATTGAGCTGCAGAGTCGGAACATTTGAGGAGAAATTGTTTGATGGAAGGGCTGCAGCCTCTTTTTTTGAAAAACTCAACAAAGAAATGCAAAAATGTGAAATAAAAGCAGGAATGAGAGGATTTTTAAATAAAATGTTAACCTACGCCTGCTCTTCTCTGATGATGTATCGACAGCATTTTCTTATTTTACTACTACAGTTATTCAAAATGTTATCTAATATTTACAGCTCAGAAAAAAGGCCATTTGGCTCAATAATTTCATGCTGGTGTTTTGCACAGGTCCCCTCCCACTTCTCTTCTTATAACCTTACTCCATTCTCCATCACGCATTTATCTTTTTACTTATTCATAGGATGTGCAGGTCGCTGGCTGAACCATCATTCATGGCCCACCCCTAATCGCCCTTGAACTGAATGGCTTGCGTGGCCAATTCAGAAGGCAGTTAAGAGTCAAATGCATCTATGCTCTTCATCTCAACTACTCTCTATGGTAGCTAGCTCCAGATTCCCTATTGGATTTATTAGTTACTATCTTGCAGTTCTTACCTCTTGTCCTGATCTCCCCTGCCAGCAGTGAAAACATCTTGGGCTGGGTTCTCCGATCCTGTGGCTATATTCGCAGGATCCATCTGGTCTTACGACCAGAAAGTCAGCGTCGCCCCCGCGCCAATCTTCCATCCGGTGGGGTGCTAGCAGCCGCGCAGCCTAAAGCCCCAAGCTTTACCTGCAGATACGGCCAGAGAATGGCCGGGTCAGTGGCCACGCATGTGCACGGCGGCGTCCTGCGGCAGCCGCACCTTGCTACATGGTGCCAGCCGCGCGTGTCAAAAACTGCCAAAAATTGCTCCCCTGTAACCAACCTTCATCCAGGCAAGTGGAGGGTATTCCATTGCACTCCTGACTTATGCCTTATAGATGGTGGACAGGCTTTGCGAACTCAGGAGTTGAGTTGCTCCCCACACAATTCCCAGCCTCTGACCTGCTCTTGTGTCCAGAGTATTTATATGGCTGGTCCAGTTCAGTTACTGGTCAATGGTAACCACCAGGACGTTGAAAATGGGGTGAGGTGTCAGTGACTGCCCTTGACATCAAGGTAGCATTTGACTGAGGAGCCCTAGCAAAGTTGGAGTGAATGAAAATCAAGGGGAATATTCTCCGCTGGTTGGAGTCATACCTGGCACAAAGGGAGGTGGTTGTGGGGTTGGAGGTCAATCATTTCAGCTCTCGGACATCACTGCAGGAGTGCCTCAGGGTAGTGTCCTAGGCCCAACCATCTTCAGCTGCTTGATCAATGACCTCCCTTCCATAATATAAGGTCAGAAGTGTCAATGTCCGCCGATGACTGCACAATGTTCAACACCACTCGCGACTCCTCATATAACGAAGCAGTCCATGTCCAAATGGGGATTTGTGTGTATTGACCACCTAATCTAGGCTGACAATTCAGGGCAGTACTGAGGTTACAGATTGGCAAAGGCCATTGCTTAGATAATGCATTTGACATTCTTCAAAGAACAGGGGCGGGGATTCTCTCAGCCCAGGCCGGGTCGGGCCTCGGCGTGCATGCATCCTGGGGCGGCCTGGTTGAGGGGGGGGGGGGGGTCCGCGGCCTCCGCTTTGGCCTGGCCCGTGATCGGGGCCTACTGATTGGCGGGCCGACCTCTCGGGCTGGGGGCCTCTTTTGCTCTGCGCCGGCTCCTGTAGCCCTACGCCATGTTGCATCGGTGTCAGCGCGGAGAAGGGAGCGTACTGTGCATGCGCAGACCCGCGGCGCCCATTTGACGCCGGCATCGGTAGCTGCAGCGGCGTGGGTCGCTCCAGTGCCGTGCTGGCCCCCTGTAGGGGTCAGAATCGCTGCTCCTGAGGGCATGTTGACGCCGCCGTGAAACAAAACGGCGTCAACACTTAGCCTCAGGATCAGAGAATCCCCCCCAGGGTTTCCTCCTGGCTCATTTTTCTTGACTGATTAACTATTCATCAAATTTGCAATTTGGGGTACATTGTTTGCCCACATTTTGCTGACAGCGCAAGATTGATCTTTGTTAATTTATTGCCAGTGTGATATTTGGAACTAACTGGGGATGTAAATAAATGCAAGTTTCTTGTATCAGTAAGCACCCAAAAATTCAGTTCCGTTTTTAAAATCAGACCACCCGTGTGCGCCACTTGGTAGAAATGCAGAAGAAAGTAATGTTATTCGAGAGCTGATTTGTATCACTGCTCAGTCAGTGAAACTCCAGTGAAATGGTTCAGATTGGCATTTCTAAATGTACACTGGCTTATTGAAAATGAACTATTGCAATATTATTGATGGACTAGCAACACATACTTAAACTTCATAGTTTGGAGTTATTGTGGGACAAGACTGATTTTCTTTGCAATTGCTTCAATTAATGGAAACAATCATGTTTTGGGATCTGATTGTGAAATTTCTCTTGTAAAATCAGACTTCCTGCAGTGGTTTTGTTTCATCTGGCAAACACCTCCCTTCTCTCCCTCCTTCCCGCCAAAAAGGTCTTTCCGACGCCACTGGCATGCACAAGATTATAAGAGTGATAACTGTTGAACCTGCTAACATTCACACAGGTCAACTTGAATGTGGGGCGCGATTCTCCGCTCCCGCGACTAAGTGCCCACGCCGCCGTGAACGCCATTGAGGTTCACGACAACGCGAAGCAGCCCCGATCTCGACCGATTCAGGGCCCGAAAATGTTGTAGGATCGGGGCCGCGAGAAACTCGGGGGGCGTGTCGCGAAAGCAGCGTCATCAGCGCGCGCCGGGCATTTGCGCTGCGTAAAAGCGGCGGCGCGTAAATGACGCAGACGCCGCCGCGTAACTGGCGTAACCGGCACCACCCGCGCATGCGTGGTTGCCGTCCTCCCCGAGGCCGCCCCGCAAGAAGATGTCGGATGGATCTTGCGGGGCGCGGAGGAAAGGAGGTCCTCCTTCAGAGAGGCCGGCCCGCCGATCAGTGGGCACCGATCACGGGCCAGACCCCTTTTGAGTCCTACCCCGGTGAAAGAACCCCCCTCGCCCCCCAACCCCCCCCAGCGTTCCCATGCTGTTCCTGCCGATTGCAACCAGATGTGGATGGTGCTGGCAGGAAGCCGTCGTTTTGGGCAGGCCGCTCGGCCCATCCGGGCCAGAGAATAGCGGGTGGAGCGGAGAATCGCCATTTTGGGTGTACCGGGTGATTCTCCGGCCTGCACCGTGCACAACTCGACGGGGCCGTTCTCGCCGCTTGGGTGAATCGCGGGAGGACATCGGTCCGGCGTCGCGGGGAAAAATGGCACGCCTGGGGATTCTCCCAACCGGCACGGGAGCGGAGAATCGCGCCCGTGGTATCAGAGGTACTGCTGCCAATCCTCCAGGATTTCCCTGGAGTTCCCAAGAATTGAAAACTAATCTCCAGGACACTGCTACGAGAAAAATTGGCAAAAATTGTATAGTTTTCAACAATTTATTTGAAACATTTCCCCCTTCTTAGTTACAACATAGTTGGAAATAGGGGGAAATGATGACTTGTGCAAGTTGAGGATTATCCAATTGGCTAACAAAGATCTGGCCTGAATCTTCGCTCCCAGGAGTACAGAGTCGGGAAAACCTATGGTTCCACAAACCCAACCTGGGAACATGTGCTCCAGAAAGTCAGATTTTACTTCCAAATTGCACACCCATTGTTCCATATAAGACAGCAACTTCTTCCATTCATCATTGCAGACATTTTTTATTCAAATATCTCAGAGGCAGGAGGTTTAAATGCCTTGTCAACTTGACAGTTTCTTTCAATAGTGCCCATAAATCTAAGCACTTTTTTTTTACACAAATTTACTGTGTCTGATTTTAACAATCCCAAAGGGCTACAAGGGCAGTTACCAATGGTATCCCAGGACCATATACAAAAGGTTACCTGATCTCTCCCAAAGCATACCTCAGCTATCCAAGCAACCTTCCAAGGTTTAATCTGCACACATAGAATCATAGAATTTACAGTGCAGAAGGAGGCCATTCAGCCCATCGGGTCTGCACCGGTCCTTGGTAAAAGCACCCTACTTAAGCCCGTGTCTCCATCCTATCCCCGTGCCCAGTGACCCCACCTAACCTTTTGGACATTAAGGGGCAATTAACATGGCCAATCCACCTAACCTGCACATCTTTGGACTGTGGGAGGAAACCGGAGCATCCGGAGGAAACCCACGCAGACAGGAGGAGAAAGTGCAAACTCCACACAGACAGCCACTCGAGGCCGGAATTGAAGCTGGGACCCTGGAGCTGTGATGCAGCAGTGCTAACCACTGTGCTACCGTGCCGCCCATCTTGTTTCATCTTGTTTCCCACTCCTGGGAAAACGATGCAAAATTGACATGAATGGCAGCAGTTGCTGTTTTATATGGACAAATACCTCCATGAACCATGGATGTGCAATTTGGTACTCCCACTCATTCCACCACAACCTCCCCCCCCAACCCCGCCCTAACCATGAAAATGAAATGCGCTGTGTTTGGGGGCAAGACTTCCAGATCTGGACCTCCTGCAGAGAGTTTCTGAGGCTCTCCAGCTGCATGAAAATTCAGACCGCTGTTTGCTTTTCAGCTTTTAGTTGGCTGTTGTAACGCAGGACGCAAGTGGATGAGTCAGGCGGCCAATGGTAGTTGGTGTTCACAGGGTAGTGGGAGACAGGAGGTCATGTGATGAAACCTTCAGGAATGCACCCACCCAAAGCCGGAAACTGTGGTCAGAGGCTGCCTGGTGCCCACGTAACTGCCCTTGCAGCAAGAATCAAAGCCTTCAGAAGAGGAGAGGAGGGGAAATGGAGAAAACCCTTTTTAGTCCTAAACAGTTAACCCATCAGAGGGATGATAGCGGGCTGACTCAGTTACTTGCTATGATATCAGTACAATGATTACATACCAGTGGTCTTTGGAGGCTGAGAAGAAAATGCACCAAGAAATAAAGAGACTGGCTCCATTGAAACCCTGATGACATTATGCCACCTTTATCCCAAGGAGGCATTGTTCATCAAACAACTATTGCTTCAAGACTTCCTCTTAGTCCAACAGAAAGACAGAACCTTTCGGTCACTGACTCTGTGGCATTCAGATTTCAAGTAAGCAGCAACATTTTTTCAAACATTCATCACCTAAAAAATCCCCAACTGTTGTCTTTTGTTTTATTTCGAGACAGATATTTGCTTTGATTAATATGACAGCACATTTGTACAGTCAGGAAATTCCATCAACTCAGCTTTAGATCCTCGATGTTATCTACATTAAACATTGCCCAATAAACCACCTTCCCTGCATTCCATATCACTATCACCATTTTCACACCCCACCCAGTAGATTCTCTATTTGAGCCATTTCAAAGAGAGTGAAGGCATTCTCTCTTTTCTTTATACATCCAAAACATTTTTTGTCCCAATGCAAATTACCTAACCCTCTCTCCCTCCTCACTGGGCCATATATCATTTGTTCTTTAGTTTTTCTTCCACTGAGCACTGATCTTTATTCTCCCATGTACACATTCTGATGTCTTACCTTAATGCAACGACTAGCACCTTCTTCGGTCATTAAGGTTTCCTCTGTCTCATGATCTACACATCTCTGTTGCAAACTCGCCCAGCTCCCACCAGCCATTGAGCTTCTACTCTACTCCAGTTGCTTCACCCCTTCTTATACAGTAAATAATCCACTATTTTTCTCCTTGTCTTTAGCTCTGAAGAAGTCATACGGACTCAGAATGTTAACAAATGTATAGGTCGCAGATGCAAATGCCATGGTTACGGGAGAATTCACATGCCCCTCTGATCTGAAAGTGAGCTGTCCCAGCCAAATTGCCCATTAAATCTCCAATGTAGATGGTACAATGCAGCATCTCTCCATTGTCTCAGCAGGCCACCGAGCATGTGTCGTGACGTTAATGGTTGAATTCACTAATGGTGTGCCTTCCTTCTGCAGATGAGCCAATTGTACCAGCGGCGGGCAACGCTGAGGACCCCCTGTTAGCCACCTAGGAGGACATTGCTCCTGCACCTATGTCACGCTGTCTTTCGGTACCAGGCAGCAGCGCAGATACTTACACGTCCGTGGGCATTAGGTCTTCATCTCTGCAGGTAGTGCACAGCAGTGAGGGCACATCACACGCAGGAGGATGTGGCACAGGCAGCGAGGTCCCAGGACGTCGACAGTGGGAATACTGCTGGAGATCAGGACCGTGCTGAGTCTAAGGCAGATGACAAGCTCCCGGAGATGCCCTTCAGCCAGCAGATGCTGTACGTCCAGTGGGGTGCATGAGGAGATCTGGCTGAGATCCATGAGGTCTGTATACCATGTTATCCGTTATTGAGTAGACCATGTGGAACCTGAGCTAACAATACAATCTTGCAGGAGCCCCAAACAGCCTTGTTAACTTGAAGTTCCGCAAGATGTGTGAATCATGTGAGCTCCCTGGGTAACGGGCACAGACTTGTAGAATCTGTATCCTGTAGTCATAGACAATCTGCACATTCATCGAGTGGTACCCCTTCCTGTTGTTGAAAGTTCCTGACTCTCCTGCTGGTGCTCTGATGGCCACATGCGTGTAGTCTATAGCACCCTGGGTGTGGGGGAACCAAGCCAGTGCCACATACCCTCGCGATCTCTCCACCTGGCTGCCCTTGTCTGTCTGATGAAAGTGTGGGCATGTCTGAAGATGACATTGGTCACTAACTTGACACAACTGTGTGCGGCTGATTGCGAGACACCACACAGATGCCACACTGAGCCCTGAACTGAACCAGAAGTGGAAACCACTGAACCATTGAGGAAAACTGTGACCTTCAATACCACTGGCATGGGGTGACCTCCACAGCAACCCTCTCCCTTACATACAAACAAAGGCAATTTCTGACCTATAATATCTCCCTGCTAGCCCTGCACAAACTGAGCCCGTGCCTCTCCTCTTATAGGTCTCTGCCTGGGATACATGCCTGCGCTCACCTTGCCTCGTCTCCCTCCTGTCCTCCCTTCCTCTTCAGAGGAGATCCTGCTCTTTTATCCACCTTTGGATGAGGAAATTAACAAAAAGAAATGAGAGCTTTTTATCGGGTTTTAATCCCATCAATTTCCCCAATACAATTTCCTGACTAATAAGGATTTCCTTCAGTTCCTCCTTCATGCTAGACCCTCTGTCCCCTAGTATTTCCGGAAGGTTATTTGTGTCTACCTCAGTGAAGACAGATCCAAAGTATTTGTTCAACTAGCCTGCCATCTCTTTGTTGCCCATTATGAATTTACCTGATTCGAACTGTAGGGGACCTTACATTTGTCTTCACCAGATGTTTTCTCTTCACATATCTAGAGAAACTTTTGCAGTCCGTTTTTATGTTTTTTGCAAGTCTACTCTTGTATTCTATATTCCCCTTCTGAATTAAACTCTTTGTCCTCCTCTGCTAAATTTGAAACTTCGCCGGGTCCTCAGGCTTGCTGCTTTTTCTGGCCAATTTATATGTCTCCTCTTTGGCTTTAACTCTTTCCCTGATTTCCCTTGTTAGCCGCGGTTCGACCACCTTCCCAGTCTTACACTTGCGCCAGACAGGGATGTACAATTGATGAAGTATGCATTATGCAAAATCACAAATCACTCTTAGATCCATCAGTGCATTGCTGGCACGTGGGGCTGGATTCTCCGAGCCTCCGCAACAAAATCGTGTTCGGCACGGGGGCGGGGCAGAGAATGGTCATCAAACAGGAAAATCGGACCGCGCCATCCCCGGAGAATCGCTCGAGAATCGCAAGCACGCGAACTACGTGGCGCGGGTAGGGGTCCATTGACAGAAACCTCCCCTGCAATTCTCCGCGCGCAACTGGCCGAGTTCCCGACGGCGTGGTTCTAACCACCTACCAGCCATCGGGAATGTCGGGTGGCGCCTGCGGACTCAGTCCGCGGCCGCCCTGGTGGTGGGCTGGGGTTCGTTCACCCGGGGGGGGGGGGGGCCTCATGGATGGCCAGGGGAGCGATCGGGCGTCGCGGACAGATGGGCATGAGCGATCTCGGTGGGCCTACATTTTAGGTGTCGCTCCGTGGTCTGAGTCCGCCATGTCCAACAGGGTGGCCGCTGCAGGCCGCCACCATGCGCATGCGCAGACTCCCGACCGGAAGTGCGGGGCACCGTATCCGCAGCCAGAGCTGCGAGAACACTCCAGGGCCCTGCCAGCCCCCTGCAGGTAGGAGAATCGCTCAGGACTTTCTTATGACACGTCCAGAGTGAAGCACCAACGTTTTTACGGTGGCGTGGGGACATAGCCCCATTATTGGTTTAGCCCACACTTAGAATTAATTTTAGCACTGGGGAGCTGAACTGAGAGAACGACGCCACTTTGAAAGGGTGCCCCAATCTCTAAGTGAGCTTGTGGGTCCCCCCACCCATGGGCAATGTCACCCCTCACACACATAGACACTACCCCACACCCCCAAGTGAGGACACCCTGCTATGGGGTCCCTGTGGGTCCCCCCTCTTCAGGCCCCTCAAGCCTCCTTGCAGCACCGCCTTCCTTCTAGGACCCGCACCCATCACCAGCCAACCTCCCGGATGGAGGCCCCAACTTCTCTGCCCTGCACTCCCCACCTTTCAAACGCCCCCTCCACCTTCATTTCGTGGGCATGGCCCCCTTGCCCCTTGACCCTTGGCAGTACTTGATACTCAGGCACCCCTGCACTGCCACCCTGGCACCCAGGACATGCTCCTCCTGACATGGCAGTGCCACCCAGGCATCTTGGCAATGCCAGCTGGACAGTGCCAAGGTGCCAGCTGGGCAGTGCCAAGATGCCTGTGTTCCAAGGGGAGGTCTCGAGAGCCACCTTGCACTTACCCTGGCCACCCAGGGGTCTCCGATGGCCCGGGAGATCCCCCGAGTGCCGTTCCGCCTGGTCCACGTTTGTGCGGACCAGCATTGAATGGCATCCAGCTGCAGCCTGCCTGGGGGGGCCGGAGAATCGAGGGAGGCCGGTGGATCCCAGGCAGGGAGGTCATAAGTAGGTTTACGACCTACTTCTGCGAGCGTCCATTTGGTCACGCCCATTTGGGTTCTCCAGTACTTCGGAGAATCCCAGGAGGCGAGAAGACTGTCGGGAGGCTCGCTGGAGGCATCCATGGCCGTGTTGCGCTCAAGCGGGAGCCACAAGTAGGCTTACATTAACACTGCAATGAAGTTACTGTGAAAAGCCCCTAGTCGCTACATTCCGGCGCCTGTTTGGGTACACAGAGAGATCATTCAGAATGTGCAAATTACCTAACAGCACGTCTTTTGGGACTTGTGGAAGGAAACCGGAGCACCCAGAGGAAAACTCAAGCAGACACAGGGAGAATGTGCAGAATTCACACAGACAGTGACCCAAGCTGGGAATTGGACTTGGGACCCTGGAGCAGTGAAGCAATAGTGCTACCCACTGTGCTACCATGCCGTTTAAGTGAAACAATATATTTTATTGCAAGAAATTTGTAAAAGTTGAAGTTGTTATTATTACACAAAATGTAATTGTTCAGTTGATAAAGTTAAACATTAAGTTAAATCATGTTTCAAAGTTTGGTAATTATAAAATGATTTTGTGAATAAATGTTTTGCATTAAACTTTACAAACTTCTGCAAATGTTTTGGTCAAACCTCAAAGCACAGCATTTAAATATGAGATCATTTAAACTTAGTAACATAGTTGATGGAGACAAGGCAGAAAAATAATAATTCTTTTAATATAAATTTAGATGTACCCAATTCATTTTTTCCAATTAAGGGGCAATTTAGCATGGCCAATTCACCTACCCTGCACATCTTTGGGTTGTGGGGGCGAAACCCACGCAGACACGGGGAGAATGTGCAAACTCCACACGGACAGTGACCCAGAGCCGGGATCGAACCTGGGACCTCGGCGCCATGAGACACCAATGTTAACCACTGCAACACTGTGCTGCCCAGAAAAATAATAGAGTCATAGATGTTCACAGCATGGAAACAGGCTCTTTGGCCCAGCTTGTCCATGCTGCCCAGTTTCTATCACGAAGCTAGTCCCACTTGCCTGCATATCCCTCTTTCTCTCAACTACTTCTCCTTTAACTCATCCCACATTCTCTAAATCAAAGGTGTAGCAATGGATACCCGCATGGGTCCTAGCTCTGCTTGCCTTTTTATGGGGTCTGTGGAACATTCCTTGTTCCAGGCCTACCTGGGTCCCCTCCCACAACTCCTTTACCGATACATTGATGACTATTTTGGTGCCGCTTCATGCTCTCGTCTGGGCCTGGAAAAATTCATCAACTTCGCTGCCAGTTTCCACCCTCCATCACTTTCACCTGGTCCATCTCAGACACTTCCCTTCCCTTCCTTGATCTTTCTATCTCCACTTCCGGCAATAGACTATCTACTAATATCCACTACAAGCCCACTGACTCCCACAGCTACCTGGACTACAGCTCTTCGGGCCCTACACCCTTTAAGGACTCCATCCCTTTCTCTCAACTCCTTCGCCTCCGTCGCATTTGTTCCGATGATGCCACTTTCCAAAATGGTGCTTCGAAAATGTGTTCCTTCTTCCTCAACCGTGATTTCCCACCTACAGTCGTTGACAGGGCCCTCAACAGTGTGCGGTCCATCTCCCGCACCACTACCCTCGCCCCTTCCCCTCCCTCCCAGAACAAGGGTAGAGTCCCCCTCGTTCTCACATTTCATCCCACCAGCCTCCATATGCAAAGCATAATCCTCTGCCATTTTCGCCAACTCCAGTGTGATGCCACCACCAAACACATCTTCCCTTCACTCCCTCTGTCAACATTCCGCAGAGACCGTTCCCTCCAAGATAACCTAGTCCACTCCTCCACCATACCCAATACCTCTCCCATCACCCATGGCACCTTACCATGCAATCGCAGAAGGTGTAACATCTGCCCCTTTACCTCGTCCATGCTTAACATCCCAGGCCCAAAACACTCATTCCAGGTTAAGCAGCGTTTCACTTGCATCTCTTCCAATTTGGTTGCTTGCATTCACTGCTCCCAATGTGGTCTCCTCTATATCGGAGACCAAATGCAGACTGAGTGATCGCTTTGCTGAGCATCTTCGGTCTGTGCGCATTCAGGACACTGACCTCCCCGTTCTTGCCATTTTAACACAAGGCCCTGCTCCCATGCCCACATGTCTGACCTTGGCCTGCTGCAATGTTCCAGTGAAGCTCAACGCAAACTGGAGGAACAACATCTCATCTTCCGGTTAGGCCTTCCGGTCTCAACACCGAATTCAGCAACTTCAGATGATTACCTCTACTCCACCTCGACCCATTTGTTTTCATCCCATTTCATTTTAACTGTCTTTTACCATTTCTTTCTTTCTTGTCTTTTTAATATATATTTAAACCCGCCCCCCCCCCCCCCATCTTATCCACCTTTCCTTACCCTTTTTCCTCTTTGCTTCCCCCTTCCCCTCCCCCCAAATCTACAGTTCACCCTCTGATAGTTTTTCTGCTGTTTGGCCTTTCACATCTTCTGTTCTCTCCGGGGACTGCCGTTAGCACTCTGTTCCCTTGGTTTCTGTGGCTATTAGCACCCCGTTTCCCTGGGTTTCTGTGGCTATGACTCATCTTTCATTCTCACTCCACAGTATAAATATTCCCCACTTCTCTGTCTGTTAGCTTTGACAAAGAGTCATTGGACTCGAAACGTGACCTCTTTTCTCTCCCTACACATGCTGCCAAACCTGAGATTTTCCAGCATTTTCTGTTTCGTTTCAGATTCCAGCATCCGCAGTAATTTGCTTTTATCCCTCTATACCCACCCTGCCCATGTAACTGTCTGTTTTTTAAAGGAAAAATGTATACCTGTCTCTACCACTGCCTCTGGCAGCTCGTCCTAGATGCTCACCACCCTCCGTGTGAAAAAGCAGATCCTGTGTATACGGAGCGCTTGTCCATAGGGGATGGCTTCGTTAATATGTTTAGGGTGGAAGTTGGAGAAGTGGAGCATCGTGAGGTTATCCGTGGGCTTGCGGTAAAGCAAAGTGCTGAGATGACCGTCCTTGATGGAGAGGAGTGTGTCCAAGAATGCAACCGATTTTGGTGAGTAAGCCCTCCGTATATACAGGATCTGCTCAGATGAGGAGGAGAGTAATAGACATCTACAGATGCTGAAAAATTCCCTCGTACGAACGGGATATGACTCTTGACTCAACGAACGACAGTTCCAACGCACCACAGCAAAATACCGCAGTGACCTCCTCAGAAGACAAACATGGGACACAACCGACAGAGTACCCTTTGTCGTCCAGTACTTCCCTGGAGCAGAGAAACTACGTCATTTTCTTCGTAGCCTTCAACACGTCATCGATGAGGATGAACATCTTGCCAAGGTCATCCCCACACCCCCACTACTTGCCTTCAAACAACCACGCAACCTCAAACAAACCATTGTTTGCTACCCAGCTTTCAGAACAGCGACCACGACACCACACAACCCTGCCATGGCAATCTCTGCAAGACGTGCCAGATCATCGACATGGATACCACCCTTACACATGAGAACACCACCCACCAGGTACGCGGTACATACTCGTGCGACTCGGCCAACATTGTCTACCTCATACGCTGCAGGAAAGGATGTCCCGAAGCGTGGTACATTGGCTAGACCATGCAGACACTGCGACAACGGATGAACGGACATCGTGCGACAATCGCCAGGCATTAATGTTCCCTTCCAGTCGGGGAACACTTCAGCAGTTAAGGGCATTCAGCCTCTGATCTCCGGGTAAACATTCTCCAAGGCGGCCTTCAGGACGCGCGACACCGCAAAATCGCCGAGCAGAAACTTATAGCCAATTCCGCACACACGAGTACGGCCTCAACCGGGACCTTGGATTCATGTCACATTACATTCATCCCCCACCATCTGGCCTGGGCTTGCAAAATCCTATTAACTGCCCTGGCTTGAGACAATTCACACCTCTTTAACCTGGGGTTACCCCTCTTTCTGGATCTGTAAAGACTTAATTACCTGCAAATGCTCGCATTCAAAGTATCATCTTGCATCTTTGACTTTGTCTATATATGTGTTTCTGGAACATACCTCTTCATTCACCTGAGGAAGGAACAGTGCTCCGTAGGCTAGTGATTTGAAACAAACCTGTTGGACTTTAACCTGGTGTTGTAAGACTTCTTACATTATTTTATAGACCTCTATAAGTTCACCTCTAAATCTCCTACGCTCCAGGGAAAAAAGTCCCAGTCTATCCAGCCTCTCCTCATAACTCAGACCATCAAGTCCTGATAGTACCTCTTAAATAATGCTAAACACAAATCAAATAAAAAATCAGGTGTTACGAGGACAGTGACAGCTAAAAGCAAAAAGTCCTGGGGGGCACCTATGTTCACTTATAAATATTAAATAAACCTTTAATCATAAAGAATCAAATTTAAAAATTACTTTAAAAGAACCAAAAACAACAGCAATGCCTGTATAAAAGAAAGAGCAAATAAAACTGTTAAAATAAACTTCACTATGGCTTGACAACACTTATAAAACTTGTTGCCTGTTGTCTTCAATATAATCCTGAAGTTTAAATGCCTGCCCTCAATGGGCTTTCCAGTGGCTGCTGCGTCACAAGGGGGCATGGCTACATCGAAACTGCGTCGCGTTGGAGGCCCAAGACTGCCATTGAAGCCGGAACGTTTGCCGCCCTTTTTGCGTGCAGGTAAGTACGCATTTTTCTCTCCTCGTATCAACGGGCCGTGGCTTTCCGCTGATACTCAGAGGTTACAGGCCAATGTGGAATTCCCTACCCCTTGGAATGGTTGAGGTGAAAAGCAAAGATACATTTGAAGGGAAGCTAGATAAGTACATTAAGGAGAAAGAAATAGAAGGATATGTTGATAGAGTGAGATAAAGTAAAAGGTGGCTTGCCTGGAGCATACTGTCATGACAATTTTACAAACCACGGCGGCAAGGTGGCACAGTGGGTCGCACTGCTGCCTCATGGCGCCGAGGATCCGGGTTCGATCCTAATCTTGGGTCACTGTCCATGTGGAGTTTGCACATTCTCCCCATGTCTGTTTGGGTCTCACGCCCACAACCCAAATATGTGCAGGGTCGGTGAATTGGATACACTAAATTTATATATTTTTTTAATTTACAAACCGTGAAACCTTTATTTTAAAGGTTACTTTTTTCACAAATGGGCTGATTCAAAATGAACTCTTCTTTTTTGGATATCAACTATTTACCCCTTATCTCACGGAAACAAGATGATGCATTCACAGACATGAAAGACATTTGAAATTCAATGAGTGAAGAGACACCTTTTGACTTTGATGGTTTCCCTTCACAAAGACCTTGAGAGATAAGAAACTTTAAGGTGCAGCTGACAGGAGGGGGATTCAGACTTTAACTAAAACTATCATAATGCCTTAATTGGAAGATGACTTGGCATGTTACAGGGTCACATGATACAGTGGCCCTCTTTACTCCCTGTTAAAAATATAGCAAAATGCCACTAGTGGACAGTGCTCCATTGATAAAACCCCCATCACATGGAGAGAGGGACCAACAAGAACAACCATCAAACTGCTGTAATCAACCAGACTAAAAAAGGGCCACACCAAAGTTCCTTTACAGAAAAATAAAGAACCTCTTCTCGCACACCCCCAACCCTCCAGCCCCCACCCCCCGCCACCCAACCTGGTTTCATATTCCAGCTGATCTGATAAGACCAACCTCCTGCAGGTCAACTATGGGAGTCATCACAACTGCTGTGGAGTCTCTGCAATTTGGTATGCGAAGAGAGAGTGAGTGAGACATGGTATAATTCAGTAACGTCAAGGGCAAAAATATGAAAATAAACTAACCTTTTTCCTTTCTAAATACAAAAGGGTTGTTGCTGGGTTATTTGCTCCTCCTAATTCATATGCATGCAAGTTCAGTTCACTCCAGGGCTAAAAATACGTACGTGGTCACATAGAAATTTAAATGATCACGGGCTGTAAAAGGTAACACCTTAAAATTGTCCATGACAACATACATTGACATCACTATTTGGGCCAAACGACCTGTTTCTATTATGTAAAATTCTGTGCAACGTAATTCTATATAAGCATTCTTATACAATAAAAGACACAAAATAAAAGACAGTTATGTTAACCATAAAAGCAACTGCAGCTTATTAAAAGCAAAAAGCTTAATTATATAGACAACAGTGACACCAGCTGGCAAACCCCAGTACAGCAATTTACCAACAGCAGAGCAAGAAGAAAGCTTTACACTGTATTTGATTTGACCCTTCCAGAGAACCAAAGTCCTGTACTCAAGGGCTACCATTACAAGTAGTTGGGTAGACATGACACAAGGTTCACCCTTAAACATCTGCAACATAACAGCAGGGAGAATCGTTTAATTAGAGCATGATAAGCAGCTGTGCAATATAACTGGCAGTATTACAAACAGAAAATGCTGGAAAAACCCAACAGGTCTGCAGCATCGGTGGAGAGAGAAACAGAATTAACAGATGCTGTCAGGAGCTGAGCTTTTTCCCAGCAGTTTCTGTTTTCATTTCAGATTTCCAGCATCCACAGTATTTTGTTTTCATTTAACGCGACAGTATTTCTTTTTTTCTTAATTCGCATTTCATTGAGGTATTTTTGGTATTACAACAACAAAATAAACAATGTGCATGAATCTATAAACATAGTGCAAAAGCCGTCTCCCTCCTTTACAGGTCCCACCTTTATCAACCCCCTACTCTAAACTAAACTAACCCCCCCTCCCCCTTCTGCTGACGATTAATTTTCCGCAAAGTAGTCGACGAACGGTTGCCACCTCCGGACGAACCCTAACAATGACCCTCTCAAGGCGAACCTGATTTTTTCCAAACAGAGGAAGCTACCATGTCCGATAGCCAGTCTCCGACTTCGGGGGCTTTGAGTCCCTCCAAGCTAATAGTATCCGTCTCCAGGCTACCAGGGAAGCAAGGACCAGAACGTCTGCTTCTTTCTCCTCCTGGATTCCCGGGTCTTCCGGCACCCCGAAAATCGCCACCTCTGGACTTAGCAAACCCCTGCCAAAATCCCCTCAGCTTCGGACATGTCCAGAACATGTGGACATGGTTCGCTGGTCCTCCTGCACATTTTGCACACCTGTCTTCCACCCCAAAGAATCTGCTCATCTGGGCCACTGTCATATGAGCCCGATGAACGACCTTGAATTGTATCAGGCTGAGCCTGGCACATGTTGTGGGCGTGTTGACTCTACTCAATGCGTCCGCCAATAGACCATCCTCTATCTCTCCTCCCAGCTCCTCCTCCCACTTGCGCTTCAACTCCTCGGTCTGCGTCTCCTCTGACCCCATAAGTTCCTTGTAAATATCAGAGACGCTCCCTTCTCCCACTCACCCACTGGAAACTACCCTGTCCTGAATCCCCCTTAGTGGGAAGGTTGACACCTGTATACGTAGGATGTCCCACCCCTGCAGGTACCTGAATTTGTTTCCCCTCGCCAACCCAAACTTCTCCTCCAGCACCCTCATACTCGGAAAGCTCCCCTCTATGAACATATCCACCATTCTCTCAATCCCTGCACTTCGCCATATCCGGAACCCCCCATCCATACTTCCCGGGGCAAACCGGTGATTATTACAGATTGGGGACCATACCGATGCTCCCGATGCTCCCATATGTCTCTTCCATTGTCCCCAGACTATCAGGGCCGTCACCACCACGGGGCAGGTGGAGTACCATGCTGGCGGGATCGGCAGAGGCGCAATTACCAATGCCCCCAGACTGGTGCCCTTGCATGAAGCCGCCTCCATACGCTCCCATGCCGACCCCTCCCCCATCACCCACTTCCTGATCATGGCTATATTCGCCACCCAGTAATAGTTTCTAAAATTTGGCAGCGCCAACCCGCCCTCTCCCCGACTCCGCTCAAGCATTACCTTCCTTACTCGTGGAGTCTTGCCCGCCCAAACGAAGCCAGTGATCACTTTGTTGACCCGTTTAAAAAAGGACTACGGAGTAAAAATGGGGTGACACTGAAATGCAAACAGAAATCTCGGGAGGACCACCATCTTCACCGTCTGCACCCTCCCAGCTAGTGACAATGGAAGCTCGTCCCATCTCTGAAAATCGTCCTTCATTTGGTCTATTAGTCGGGCCAGATTTAATTTATGCAGCCGGTCCCATTCCCATGCCACTTGATGAAATGAAATGAAAATCACTTATTGTCACAAGTAGGCTTCAAATAAAGTTACTGTGAAAAGCCTGTAGTCGCTACATTCCGGCACCTGTTCAGGGAGGCTGATATGGGAATTGAACCCTGCTGCTGGCCTGCCTTGGTCTGCTTTAAAAGCCAGTGATTTAGCTTAGTGTGCTAAACCAGCCCCTTGTCTAGATACCTAAAGCTTCCCCCTACTAATCAAAACGGCAGCTCCCCCCAATCACCTTTCCTGTCCCCTTGCCTGGACCGCAAACATCTCACTTCTCCCCATATTTAGCTTATACGCCAAAAAACGGCCAAATTCCCCAGTCAATAAAGGCCCGCCCAAATCCGAACCGTCCCATTACCTCCCACAGATATTTCCATTCTACGCCATCAAAAGCCTTCTCTGCGTCCATTGCGACCACTACCTCCACCTCCCTACCTTCTGGGGGCATCATGATCACATTTAATAGCCTTCTTATATTGGCCACCAACTACCTACCCTTAACAAACCTCGTCTGGTCCTCCCCAATAACGTCCAGAACACAATCCTCAATCCTGGAGGACAAAATTTTGGCCAGCAGTTTTGCATTCACATTCAACAAGGATATCGGCCTGTAGGACCCACACATCTCCAGGTTCTTGTCCCACTTCAGGATCAGCGAAGTCGTGGCCTGTGACATCGTCGGGGGCAACTCCCCTCTTTCCCTTGCCTCATTGAACATCCTCATCAACAACGGGTCCCAATATCCCAGAGAACTTTTTATAGAACTCCACTGGGTAAGCGCCTGGCCCCGAAGCTTTACCCAACTGCATGGCCTTCAGACTCTCCACTATCTCTTCCAACCCGATCGGGGCCCCCAGCCCTTCTACCAGCTCCCCATCCACCTTTGGGAAATTCAGCCCCCTAAGAAGTGCCTCATCCCCTCCGGCCCCGTAGGGGGTTCTGACCCATACTGCCTACTGTAAAAATCTCTAAACGCCTTATTCACCCTTGCTGAATCGCCAACCAGGTTCCTGTCATAATATATACCAGTATATCATGGTGCAGACACACACTGATGGACACACAGTGGGACCAATCAACATACACAACACCGCAGCCAATCACCAGTGAGAGCACACGCACTATAAAGACAGGGAGCATCAGAGTTATCGCTCATTCGAGTTGCAGCTAGCTAGGAGGACAGAGCTCACAGCCTGCAACACAGACATTCACCATGTGCTGAGTGCATCGACTGGTTAGGACAAGGCAGAGGTCTTTAGTTAAAGCTAGTATCGTATTAACCCACAGTCTAAGTATGTTTAAACAGTTAATGATTCAATAAAATAGTGTTGCACTATTTCAAGTGTTGGTGACCTGTATGTGATCCAGAACACCCAACACATCAGTTCCCATCTCCATCATTTACTTTCCCTATCTCCTTGGCTGCCTCCCTCTTTCTCAGCTGCTGGGCAAGCATTCTGCTAGCCTTCTCCCCATGCCCATAGATCACCCCCCTCGCCTTTCTCAGCTGCTCCACAACCCTCCCTGTGGTTAACAAGCCGAATTCTGCCTGTAGCCTCCGCCGTTCCCTTAAAAGCCCTGCCTCTGGGTCTTCGCATATCTCCTATCGATCTGTAGTATTTCCTTTACCAGTCGGTCCATCTCTGCCCTATCTACCTTCTACCTGTGGGCACGTATCAAGATTAGCTCCCCTCTAACCACCGCCTTCAGTGCTTCCCATACTACCGCTGCTGAAATTTCCCCCGTGTCGTTGACCTCCAGGTAATTCTGAATACATTTCCTCAGCCGCTCACACACCCCTTCGTCAGCTAAAAGTCCGACATCTAACCTCCATTGCGGGTCAACCCAGAGCAGAGCATGGTCTGTGATTGTGATCGCCGAGTACCCCGTGTCCACCACCCCTGCCAGCAAGGCCCTGCTTAGAATAAAGAAATCAATCTGGGAGTACACTTTATGCACGTGTGAGTAGAAGGAGAACTCCTTCACCCTCGGCTGCCCAAATCTCCATGGATCCCCCCCCCCCCCCCTCCCCATCATCTCCATGAACCCTTTTAGTTCCTTTGCCATTGCTGGGATCCTACCTGTTTTTGAACTTGACCGGTCTAAGCCAGGGTCAATAACTGTGTTTAAGTCCCCTCCCACGACCAACTTGTGCGAGACCTGGTCAGATATCTTCCCCAGCATCTTCTTTATAAACTCTTCATCATCCCAATTTGGCGCATACACATTTCCTAATGCCACCTGCACCCCCTCCAGTTTCCCATTGACCATAATGTACCGACCTCCCACATCCGAGACAATTCTACCCGCCTCAAACACCACTCGCTTATTGATCAGGATCGCGACCCCTCTAGTCTTTGAATCTAGTCCCGAGTCAAAGACCTGACTGACCCCAGCCTTTCCTCAATCTAATCTGGTCAGTTACTCTAAGGTGCGTCTCCTGCAACATTACCACGTCCGCCTTCAGTCCCCTCAGATGCGTAACACGCATGCCCTCATGACCTGCCCATTTAGATCTCGTACATTCCAGGTGATCAGCCTAGTTGGGGGGCTGATTGCCCCCCCCCCCCCCTTCGCCGATCAGCCATCCCCTTTTTTGGGCCAGCCTCCAGCCCGTGCTCCGCGCCTCCACCGGCCTTCCCCCAGGCAGCCTCTGCCCCCTACCTCCTCTCTGTCCCTTAGCCCAAGCCCCTCCCTCGTCAGCAGAACATTTTCCCCCCGTCCCCCGTAACAACACAATGTAACTCAACCCCTTTAATAAACCAAACATGTGCATCCCCCCCCCCACTGTGCTTCTGTGAGCTAGCCCGCCCGGCTAGCTTGGTGGCCCCCATCCCTGGCGCCGGATAGTCTCCCACCTATTGTGTGTGTGTGTATGTGTCCCCCCCGCCGCTCATACACACATATTCCAATAACAAACAAAACAGGTAAAAAAACAACGCTAACAAAGATCAAGTAAGAGATCCAAATTCTAAACAAGCACCCCTCCATCCCCCAACAGTACAAATGTAAACCTTAACTCACTCAGCTCTGCCACTGGTCCCAAATCAATACAGAAGGCATTACAGACAGCTTCCACAAAACAAAACACGAGAAACTTTTTTTTTTAAAAACAAGAACGTTGCAGCAAAGTTCAAAAGTTCTCAGTCCACCACCAGTCCTTTCCTTTTTGCGAAGTCCAGCGTGTCCTCAGGCGACTCAAAATAAAAGTGCTTTTCCTCGTATGTGACCCAGAGACAGGTCGGATGCAACAGTCCGAACTTCACCTTTTTCTTAAAAATGGTCGACCTGATGTGGTTAAAGCCTGCTCTTCTCCTGGCCATCTCCGCACTCAGGTCTTGGTAGATCCGCAGGATATTGCTGTCCCATTTACAGCTCTGTGTCTGCTTGGCCGACTGTAGAATGCCCTCCTTATCCAAGTACCTGTGGAATCTCACCACCATTGACCTCGGGGGGGTCTCCCATTCGCGGCTTCCTCGCGAGTGCTCTGTGAGCCCTGTCCACCTCCAAGGGTCGGGAGAATGCCCCATCCCCCAGCAGCTTCTCAAACATGTCCGCGATGTGTGCCCCAGTGTCCGCTCCTTCGGACCCCTCCGGGAGCCCAATGATTCTCAAGTTCTGCCGGCGGGACATATTCTCTAGGTCCTCCACCTTCTCCAGGAGTTTCTTCTGCTGGTCTCTCAGCATCCCCACCTCCAACTCCACCGCAGCCTGATGTTCCTCCTGCTCAACCAGCGCCTTCTCTACCTTCTGGATCGCCCGATTGGGCATCTAATCTAAGCTCCAGCTGCTCAATCGACTCTTTTATCGGGTCCAAGCAGTCCCGTTTCTGCTTAGCGAAGCCTTCCTGAATAACTTGCATCAGCTGCTCCGTTGACCGCTGGGTCGACAAACCAGAGATCCGGTCCTCCGCCACGCTGTCTCCCGCTGCAGCTTCAGCCCAAGCCTTCTCTGTCTTTCTGTTTCTGCCTTTACAAGCATTTCTCGTCCTTCTCTCCATGCACCGATGTGGGAATTCAATACACAATTGCCTCTGCCATCAATTTTTCAATTCAAGTCCGGTAGAAAATCGGGGGGGAAGGTCCAAAAGTCTGACCAGAGTGGGAGCCACCAAATGTGCGACTTACTCCTTCATAGCCGCCACCGGAATTCTCAACGCAACAGTATTTCTACCCTTTAGCTATTTCTTCAATAAACCGAGTACCCTGGAAATAATAATAATATAATAATTATTATTGTCACAAGTCGGCTTACATTAACACTGCAATGAAGTTACTGTGCAATTCCCCTCGTCGCCACACTCCGGCGCCTGTTCGGGTACACTTGGGGGGGGGGGGGGAATTAAGAATGTCCAAATCACCTAACAGCACATCTTTTGGGACTTGTTGGAGGAAACCGGAGCACCCGGAAGAAGTCCACGCAGACACAGGGAGATCGTGCAGGCTCCGCACAGACAGGAATCAAACCCAGGTCCCTGGCACTGTGAAGCAATAGTACTAACCACTGTGCTCCCGTGCCGCCCAATTACAGCTGGCAGTAATGTTCTGTATACTGCTATCACAACAGTGAACTTGTGCCCTCTCTATCTGAATGTATTGTTTTGGGTTAACCTTCCTAATCCAGTTATGTTTATTTAATATCTCAAAATGATACTCTCCAAGCACGATGCTTCCAAGGTTGAAGAGCTCAACTTGTCAAGCCTTCTTCATAGCGCGTCTCTTTAACTCACAGGTCAGTCATGTTGCTCTCATCTGGTGCCTTAACATCAAGATAGTATGGTTCAAGTTGGATTACAACCACATATCTTTCCTTGCTGGCTTGAGTTAAAGTATTACCATATGTACATTGTACCTGATAATCATGGCTGCGTACTGTAAGGCCGTTATGCTGCTGCAACACAGTACCTTATACCCTATTTTCACGATTTGAGTTATAACATTTCACCTTGCACGCTCCAAGTCAAGCTTGTGAGCACAATTAACAAAAAGAATATTAAAAAACTGTGATGTAATTTACACAATACTGCCTCAAAATGTCTCCTTCTGCTGTAACCATTTATATCTCATCTGTCCCAATCTTGTTCCTCTACTTATCCCATTACCACCCATTTTTGCCAACATTAGCTCTTGCCCTCCACAAAACTTTCCCTTCATTCTTTTCTACCCCTTTATCCCCAGCTCTTAACTTTGCTTAAAAATTGTTTACCTCTAATTTATTTTAATTCTGATAAAAGGTTATTAATATAAAAGCAAAAAGTTGCAAATTCTGGAAATCTGAAATATAAATTCATACGGACACTAAACGTTAACTCTGTTTCTCTTGTAGCCATCTGGAATGGCCACTTCCAACTAGGTACAGAGAAACTCGCAAAGCCTAGCAGGTAAAATGGACAAGCCAAGACTCAGACAGGCTCAGAGCCTGAAATGCGTATTCGTAGACCAGAAGTCCAGACGGTATCGAAACTCCGTCCAATTAGCATTTTAATGGGGCCGATTACCATTTGATGGCCCATCTTCACCAAAACAAAGGACTGGTACGCAAGCAACCAGGACAGTCCCAGACATTTCGGAGCCACTCCCTGTTCAAGGGAAACGCAAACAACGGGGTCAGTGACCGCTTGGGACAGGCCCAGCCTTCCAGATCCCCGCCCACTTATTGGTTAGGAATCGAACGGAGTGATCAGGGATCATCCAATTAGTGGGGCCCAAACCGGAGGACCGCCCAAAAGAGTGCGAAAACCCCTAAGTATAAGAGGAAGAGTCCGCCACATGTTCGTCCGCTCTTGGTCCTGGTGCCCCGGTCACAGCCAAGGGCAGCAACACCAGAAGCAAGTACGAGGTCAACGCCCGCTACCAGACGGATGAGCCCAGCTGAGCAGCAGTTACTCCTTCGGACTCGATAGATCCAGAATCGAACAACGCCCACTGTTCCTCTGACCTAAGCCGGGTGCCCGAAGTTAAGTACAGGTTGTCTTAGTCGATAGGTGTAGTTAACTAGTAGTGTGTATGTTGCATTGCTAATTGTGTGTCAATAAAGTACCCTTGACCTTGAACTAACTAACTGGTGTTTGGCTCTTTGATCGATAGCCGGTTGAACCTTGTGGTGGTATCATTTGATACCTGGCAACTCTAAGCATTCGGACATAGATAACACAGAAAGAAGGGCAAATTCACTGATTGCCATAATTGGATCAGAGCCACAGAAAGGACAGAGAAAGAGTATAGAAAGAACTCACAACACTCCACAGATACTGCCAGGCCTGCAATGGTGGATTTTGGCAAGTTATCTCTCCCCACAATTGGTGCCCGATCTCCTGAGTATTTTCAATGTTTTCTGGTTTTGGATCCTCAGTTCTTAGACTTCAAACTCCCTTAAGAACACACATACTCCACAAGGGCCAATAACAAGTCAGGGGGGCAGAACGTGCCCATGGTTGTCAGTACAGTAAATGCTTTTGCCATTTACACTGTTGCTGTATCCATAGCTCATCATAGCAGACAAGCACAGTAAGAGTCAGCCAGTCAATTTCCAACTTTCCGATAGTCACGATAGCCCACTGAAATTAAAAGATAAAAAATATCCGTATGTAACTATTTCCAGTGACAGTATGTGAAAGCAGGTCGCAGAAAGGTGGCTCTTGCCAAGGTCCTAGTATCTTGATCTTTTTGCCTTGTTCTTTTGGGTTCTAACCCAGTTGATTGGTGTGGAGTTTGGATACCTTTATTGAGGAATGTCAAAAGCCTCGTCGAAAAAAGCTCCAGGGAAGAAACCGCTGCTGGGAGCCCGACAAAAGAATCTGGGGGAGAAAAGATTGCGGAGGCAGCCGCACCCAGCAAACGTTGGCTGGGGTGATGGTGCAGAAGTTGGAGAAGTTTGACAGGCAGAAGGATGGTCAATTTGAGCTACAAGGGAAGGAGATTAAAGAGTCACTGAAAGCCACCATCAAAGAGGTGTTGGGCCCGATATAGGAGCAGCTGGACAAGACGGCTAAAGCTGTGAAGGAGCAAGGGGAGATGCCCAAGGGCCTGGAGGGTGCCTTGTCAGAAGGACCAGTTTGCCTCATTGAAAGCTGAGATACTGCTCATGTCAGACAGGATTAAGGAGCTGAAGGCCAAAGTGGAAGATCTGGAGAACAGGTCGAGGCGCATGAACCTCAGAGTGGTGGGGGGAGTGGAGGGCCCGAGACCAGCAGAGTATTTTTCAGAAATGTTCTCTTGGTTGGTGGGGACAAAGTGTTTGCCGCTCCGGATTCGGACAGGGTGCATTGGGCCTTGCAGCAGAAGCCACGGCCGAATAAGCCACCATGGGCAGTGATTTTCCGATTTCACAGTTACCAGAGGAAGGAGCAGGTCCTGGAGTAGGTCAAGAAGAGTCAGAACATCGATCGGGACGGGCAGATGGTGCGCATCTTCCAGGACATTGGTACCAAATTGGCGAAGCGGCGGGCAACCTTTAATAAGGCAAGGGCAGTACGGTACCATAAGGGTGTGCAGTTAGGGGTGGTGTATCCAGTGAGGCTGAGAGTCACGTTGGACTCAAGGGATCATTATTTTGACATGCCGGAGCAGGCTGAGGCTTTCTTCAAGAACAAAGGGGTGGGACTGGTTTGAGGAGTGCGAGTGGGATCTTTTTCTTGCATGTGTAATTTGGGGTGGGGTTACTGTAAATTTACAGTATGTAAATTCTGTATAGTATGTTATGTTTTTGCTCTTATTTTTTCTTGGAGGATGATCTCTTTTCAGGGGACTAGGTTCATGGGGAATGGCAGAGTGTGGGGTTTGATATGGTAATTGGAGGGAAGGAGAAGCATGACGGGTCTGCTGTTATTGGGGTAAGGGAATAGAGAGTATGGGCCTGGGAGATGGGGTTGTAGGCCTTTGTCCTCGTTGTTTTTGGCAGGACCTGGGATAGGGGCAGCGACACCTTGCTGGCTAAGAGGTGCGCTAGTCCATGGGAGTGGTGTGGGGGGAGGAGCTGCGACTTGTTAGGCCAGTTTAGTGAGGCTTGATGGGTCTAGAGAGTTTGTTTGGGAGGGGGTTAGCTGAGGCAGCAAGCAACCTGCCAGCTTGAGGTGGGAGGGAGGAAGTGAGGGGAAGGTGCAGGGACCTAGCAGTGACCAAGAGTTTTTCTTTGTCTCACCCGCAGGCGGCCATCTTAGATTGGGCTGGGGCCTAGGATCTGGCAGTGAAGGTATGAAGCATCACAGTGGTAATGGTTGACTTGAGGGGGTGGGGGATGTGAGAGGCTCCCAACAAGTTTAGTCATCTGGAATGTGCGTGGCCTGGGAGGACCAATAAAGAGAGCGAGGGCTCATTTAAAAAGCTAGTGAACCAACGTGGTGTTTTTACAAGAGACAAACATGAGGGAACGGGATCAGACTAGGCTCCAGAAAGCCTGGGTGAGCCAGATGGTTCCCTCGGGCTTTGATAGTAGGGCCCAGGGGATGGCAATTCTAATTAATAATTTGGTTCTGGGAGGAGAGGGTTCCAGCAAATCCGGGTGGACAATATGTGATGGTAGTAGGGACATGAGAGGGTGGGTAGGTGCTTCTAGTGAACGTGTGTGCCCCGAATAGGGACGATGTATCATTTATGGAACGGTTGTTAGCTACGGTACCGGATTTGGACATCCACCAATTGATTTTGGATGGTGATATGAACTGTGTGTTGGACCCCAAGGCGGGTCGCTCCAGGTCAAAATCGTTGGTCCCGGCTGGGATGGCGAAGATATTGTCTGAGTTTATGGAGAGACGGGAGGGGCAGATCCATGGTGGTTTATGCATCACGGAGGGAAGGAGTTCTCGTTTTTTCTTTGGTGCACAATTGTATTTGAGCATTGATTATTTTATTATGAGTCGGACACTTCATGCTGGGGTGAAGAAGGCTGAGTACTCAGCGGTTATTTTTGATTATGCCCCACGTTGGGCGGACTTGGTGCTGGAGGTCCGTCGGGAGCGCCGTAGGGAGCGGCGGTTAGACGTCGGATTGCTATTGGACTTGGGTTTTGCATGAAGGTTTCGAGGACCATACAGAATACGTAGAAAATAATGATAACAGGGAGGTTTCACCCTCGATTTTGTGGGAAGCAATGCAGCTGGTGATCAGGGGAGAGAAGTTAGCGTTAAGGCACATGTGGACGCAGAGCCGAGGGAGGAGAGATAGAAACTGGTGGATGAGATTCTAAGGATGGATTGTCGATATGTAAGGGACTCAACCCGAGCTTTTGATGTGCAGGAAAAAACTGCAAATGCAGTTTGACTTGCTGTCCACAGATAGGGCGGGGTGGCAACTGAGGCGGGCAAAAGGGGATGGTGTAAGAGTATGGGGCGGAGGCCAGTCGGCTCTTGGGTCACCAACTGAGGCAGCAGGAGGCAGCCAGGGAGAGTGTTCAGGTTAGGGACCTGGAGCGTAGGCTGGTCTCCGCCCCGGAGAATATGAATGGAGTATTTAGAGCCTTCCATGAGAGGTTGGATAGGTCGGAGCCGCCAGAAGATGAATGAGGGATGACTGAGTTTCTGTCAGCTCTGGAGTTCCCCAAGGTGGGGAAGCAGTTTAGGGGCTGGTTTAGCACAGTGGCCTAAATGGCTGGCTTGTAATGCAGCACAAGGCCAGCAGCTACGGTTCAATTCTTGTACCGGCCTCCCCAAACAGGCGCTGGAATGTGGCGACTAGGGGCTTTTCACAGTAACTTCATTGAAGCCGACTTGTGACAATAAATTATTATTATTATTATTAGTTGCAGAAGGAGCTTGAATCGCCATTGTCCCTGGAGGCGATTCAGGCAGTTTTGAAGCAAATGCAGACAGGGAAGGCATCAAGTTCCCAGTGGAATCAGATCAGTTGTGTCCGTTGTTGTTGGGTATGTTCAGAGACACCTTTGCACAGGCACCCTTTTAGGAACACTGCAGCAGGCTTCCATCTTGCTGCTTCTGAGCTTCTGAAGAAGGACAAGGACCCCACAGAGTGTGGGTCATATTACCCAATCTCCCTGTTAAACGTGGATGCCAAGTGTCATGTGAGTGTCCCTTTAAAAAAGGTTTAGTCTCTTATCATGTGACTTGTAGCACATTGGGCTGTGGCTGTCAGGTGAGAGGGGTTTTTGTTTTAGGTTTCAGTTTCAATTTGACTGCTTTGGACTGCAGAAGGATAAAGAAGTGTTTTCCCTGTTTTCTGTTCAAAAGCTGTTCCAGTAAAAGGCACGTTGGTTGTCGCTAACCACCTTGGTACAGTTGCTTTGCAGAAGGAGTTTGAATCTGCTGGTTGCAACTGGGTCAGAATTTCAGGAAAAGGGCCAGTCCCATTCAAGTGAGAATACAGTGTGCCAGGCCAAGCCCTTGAAAAGGGGTTTTGGTTGAATTGGATTTTATTATTGGATTCGAGCAGCTAAGTGGGAATTCATAAAATGTTATACATAAATTAATGTAGCTGTGTGGTGTCTTTGTTTGTAATTGATAAAAATTCTTGCTGTGTTGATTTTGTATATATAATATATGTTAACTACATTCTTAGAATAACCCTTGCTTTGATTAAAGTCTCTAGGAAATCTGATGAATCACGCCTGCAGTGAAGGCTTTTGTGCTCATCCTAGCCAAATTCAACATAAAGGTTGTAGGTCAGGTGAACTTCATAATACACTTTGGAGTTTCTAAGCCCTGGCCCATAACACAAGTTATTGGTTGGAGCCTTGCCTCCCGGAGGTAGTAGGGGAGGACCAAATGGAGCTCGTGAAGGGGTGGAGATTGTCGCCAAATGTGCGTCCGTTGTTGAATATGGTGCTTACCCCTGCGGCCGGGCCAGTTCAGGAGACCATTGTATCTTTGGACGCGGAGAAGGCGTTTGATCAGGGGAGTGGGGGTACCTTTTTGCAGTGTTGGAGAAGTTTGGGTTTGGTCCTGGGTTTGTGTCGTGGGTGCAGTTGCTGTATGGAGCCCCATTTGCTAGTGTTTGCACCAAAACCATGAGCTCCGGGGTCTTTTTGGTTGTATCTGCCACAATTCTCCCAGCCTCGAATGCCACACCCTTACTGATCAGAATTGCTACCCCCCTGGTCTTCGAATCCAGCCCTGAATGGAACACCTGGCCTACCCATCCCTTTCTCAATCTCGTGTGATCTGCGAGTTTTAAATGTGTCGCCTGAAGCATTGCTACGTCTGCCTTTTAACCCCTTTAGATGCCTGAACACACGCGCTCTTTTGACCGGCCCATTCAAACACCTCACATTCCACGTGATCAGCCTGGCCAGGGGGCTAACCCCCCCCCCCTTTCCCTCCTGACTAGCCATCGCCCTTTTTTGGCCAACCTCAAGCCCGCGCCCTTCGCTTCCTCGAGCGCCCCCACAGGGAGCCATCGCCCCCGACACTCAATTGGTACCCCGAAATTGATACCTCCTCTGTCAGCAAAGCAGCATCACCCCCCCCCCCCCCCCAACCAACAGCCGCACGAACCAAAACACCCACGCCAAGCACCAGCTGAGCACTTGCTCACCCCCCACTACGCTCCCGAGAGTCAGCTGACCCATGCTGACCCCGGCCGCTCCCGCCCCTGGCGCCGATCAGACTGTCGCCTCATTGTCCGGACCCCTCTCCCCACATGAATGAACCAATTAAACTATCTCTCCAGCCCCAGTGAGTAAATAGTAATACAAAACGAAAAATAAACAGAAGACACAAACATTGCCCCGTGAGGAGACACTTGTTGAACCAAGGCTCCAACTTCCCGAAAAATCGCACTAAGTACCCTCCCCCCTCCGTACCTCAACTTTGCTGAAAACACTGCACCCTCCAGCCACCACCACAGCCCTTACATGCACCCAACATTGTTTACAATCTTATATTAGAAACAGTACCGTGTTACCCAGCCCCACCGCTGCATTCCACCAAAGCTTAACTGTCCTTTAATTAGAGTCCAGCTTTTCTTGTTTGACGAATGACCATGCCTCGTCCGGTGTCTCAAAATAGTGATGCCTTTCCTTGTACGTGACCCATAGCCTCGCTGGGTGTACCATCCCAAATTTCACCCCCTTGCTGAAGAGGGTCGCCTTCACCCGGTTGAATCCAGCACGCCTCTTGGCCAGTCCCCCACCCAGGTCCTGGTAGATGCGTATCATGCTGTTCTCCCACCTGCTATCCATTCTTCTTTTGCCCATCGCAAGACAAGTTCCTTGTCCGAGAAACCATGAAATCTCACCACCATGGCCCTCGGCGGTTCATTTGCCTTGGGCTTCCTTGCGAGGGCTCTGTGCGCCCCGTCCAGCTCCAGGGGTCAAGGAAATATCCCCATCCCTATCAGCGTCTCCAGCATCTTGGACACAAACTCTCCCGCATCCGACCCCACCACACCTTCGGGGAGGCCCACAATTCCCTAGTTCTGTCTCCCGGACCTGTTTTCTAGGTCCTCCAGCCTCTCCTGCCACTTCTTGTGGAGGTCATCCTGCTCCTCCAACTTAAGGACCAATACGACCAACTCGTCCTCATGGTCGGATAACTTTTTCCCCATCTCCTTAATCTCTTTCCCTTGTGTCGTCTGAGTTGCGATCATTTGGTCTATTGATGCCTTCATCGGGGCCAGCATGTCCTTTTTAAGATCAGCAAAGCAGCCCCTAAAGAACTCCTGTTGCTCCCGTGACCACTGCGCCCATGCACCCTGGTCTATACCGGCTGCCATGCCGTGCCTCGGCGCCCGCTCCGCACGCTTCCGTCTGTTGGGACTTAAAACGCTTCATCTGGCCACTCCTGGTCCAGCTATCCATACAACAGAGTGAATCCTTTTGGCAGTGTTCGCTTCACCAATCTGCCCCAAAAGGTCTGTGAAAACCCCTGAAAAAAAGGTCTGAGAGTCCGTTCCAGACAGGAGCTGCCGAATGCGCGACCTACTCCTCCATGGCCGCCAGCGGCAGTTTTGTCACCGCTTCTTCAATGGCCTTTGCGAGATCTTTTCACAGTTGTTCCCTCTGCTGCTGGAATTCAGCTTTAATAAACGCCATCAAGTCAGTTTGAAGCCTTTGAGCTTGCCCTTCCCCTGCCTGCCTGAAGAGGCTTTTGTCTTTGCTGCAGCACCAGCCAAATCCCTCACTGTTTCTGCCGGGTCTGGTAACCAAGAGACATACCATTCCTGGGGGAAAGTACTCCTCTAACATTCACCTACATCTTTTCATCAAAATTCCACCCTGTATTTACAGTAGTGAACTCGCCAACATTGAGGGCATTTAAAAGTTTATTGGATAAACATATGGATGATAATGGCATAGTGTAGGTTAGATGGCTTTTGTTTCGGTGCAACATCGTGGGCCGAAGGGCCTGTACTGCGCTGTATTGTTCTATGTTCTATGTATTGATTAAGAAGAGCTCTTTTTTGTAACGTTGGGCAGGAGCTGCCTCGTATGTGACCACTTACTCCATGGTCCACACCGGAAGGTGAGAGGGCTGTTCAATGGGGCCTTCACTCCCCACACACTGTTCCGGTCCTGTTCGAAGGTGGTGGGTTTCTGCAAGTCCTTTTTCAAATTTGATAGCATGTTGGCGATCCTAAATATAGAGCTAGAACTCTGCTCCCTATTTTGGGGGTTTAGATGTGCCAGGGCAGCAGACAGGTGGGGCGCTGATGTCCTGGCCTTCGCATCGATGGTGGGGCAGAGGTGGATTTTGTTGGACTGGAGGTTGTAAACGCTACTAAGTGTTTAGGCGTGGCTAGAAGATTTGATGGAGCTTTTGCATCCCAAGGTAAAATACACCATGAGGGGGTCGATTGAAGAATTGTATTGAAGATGGCGGTCATTTATATGTATTTCAGAGAATTGGTTACAGTTAGCAGTTGGGGACGGGATAGGTAGTTGGAGAGGATTGCTTGTCTTTTTCTGTTTTGTTGGTAGATTGTGTGGGAGATTTGTATGGGGTTGATGTTTTATTGGTCATTGTTTGTATGTTTTGTATAAAATGTAAGATTTTTTTGAAAATGTTTTTTGGTATACATTTTGTGGTGGCATTACAGAAAGATAGGTTTGCCAAGCTTGGGAGGTAAAATTAAACACCGGGGGGGGAAGAGATTGGGATTCTCCGACCCTCCGTGCCGAAATCACGCTCGGCACGGGGACGGAGAATTACCCAAAATAAGCTCCCACGCCAGCCCGCGATTCTCCAGCAAGCGGAGAATCGTTGGCAGTCGCGGGCATTTGACGCGGCGCCTGCCCCCGCGACGATTCGCCGTGCATGACGGGCCACGTGGTCGCCGACGTGGTTCACATGTGGTCCCACCCGGCAGGACCACAGCCTTATTGACTGCGGGGGCAGTCCTGGTGGAGGGGCAGGGCGAACCGACCCCAGGGGGGGGGGGGGGGCCTCCACGGTGGCCAGGCCCACGATCAGTGGCTACCGATCGGCGGACACGCTTATTCCGGGGGGGGGGGGGCGATGTTCCTCCGTGCCGGGCCCCTGCAGGGCTCCGCCATGTTGCACGGGGGCCGGCGCTAAGACGGCCGCCGTGCACATGCATGGATCCGCGGCCGGCCACTGTGCGCAAGTGCGGGCATAACTGCAATTCCCGCCGGCAGCCGGAGCTGCAAGGCGCATGCCGGGGCTCTGCTAGCCCCCTTGAAGACGGAGAATCACCCCAGCCTTTCTAGGAAAACGTCCGGAGCTATTCTCACCCGTTTCCCGGCAGGTGTGGGGACTTAGTCCCCAGAAGGGAGAATCCCGCCCCAGATACTGGATTTGGCACAGTTTGCTGCAGGGGGTTAGGTGACATACACTCACATCCCATTCCCGCCAGCAGAGAAACCGACACCATTGAGTCAAGGACATGAATGCACTGACATGGGGAACCTGCTGACTGGTTAATTAGGCTCATTACTGAGCCAATTAAAGGTCAATTGCCAAACCCATCAAAATGTAATGGTGGCTAGGGGGAATTCTCCCAAACGCACATGGATTTCCAAAGTCTCGCGAAGGCTGCCTAGCCACATCTATTGGGTTCAACAACAGCTTGCCAGCCGATGGACGTGTGCGGGGGGGGGGGGGGTCTATTTCTCCAAAGGTACTACCAACTGAGGAACCAGGCGACAGGAAAGGGATTCCCCCCCCACATTCATGACCCCCCAGCCCGCTCTACTCACTTCTCTCCAGGGTTTTTAATGGGAGCGGACGCTGACTAGACAAGCATTTATTGCCCATCACTAATTGCCCTCGAGAAGGTGGGGGTGACTATCCTCTTGAACCACTGCAGGCCATGTGGTCTAGGCATACTCAGTGCTGTCGGGATCCTACAATCTCTGAAGAGTTCACTGTACTAGCAACAGCTGCCCCACTGAGTGAAGACAGTGGAAAGCTACCAGCCTCTGATTGGTCAGCAGCTTTCGGCCAGGGTCAGTTAAGTGCCCAAGAGGCACTTCATTAAGTTCGGTCTTCACTACCAAAGCAAAGCAGATTTCCCAGTGGTCCTCACTGTGAGAACATTAAATACAGCCCCATTTCTTAGACAGTCAGATTCCAAGAAATTTAAAAGCGCCTGCTTTAATTTTGTGGGTTAATATGGCAAGCACTTCACAAGATTGGAAGGAAAAAATATTTAGTTTTAGTCTTCCATACAAGCACACAATAAGTTCATTTAACATCTGAAAAGAGGAGGGTAGACTAGTCTTCTGATAGCTTAGTCATAACTGCCACTATTAACTCAATGACCAATGTCTTTATGATTCAACACCATCTGATCAATTTGAACAGGATTTTGTGTTTCTCTTCTTATTGCCCGATTAGAGTTCTTGCCTTCACCAAACAGGGAAAACAAAATCATACGTTACACTCAGTGAAAAGAAAAAAGGTGAAAAGAAAAAAGGTCTTTATTAATAAAGTCTCAAGATTTATAATGATACATAGGTTATAAATAAAACTTTCCATTGAGGAGTGATTGATCAGGCCTACAACAGGTTAAATACATGAGTTTAAAATTTCCTAATCATTGATCCTATTTCCAAGAAAAATTCATAAACATTAAATCATTATTCTTCGTGACTGCTTCGGAGGAGCCGCCTACTTCAGCAGTCACATACAGGAACACAGGTCTTTGAGAAATGTGCAACTACAATGCCACCAGATAACTTTTGTTGGTTTCATCACAAAGAAATTACAATATTATTTGTGTAAGTGCTTCAGAGTGGTGTAACTTCTTGTGACAAATAGTGAACAATTGGAGTGTTGACTTCTATGGTTGCAGGATTTGGTACCTAAATATTTCATAAAAGATCAGTTTGAGGAAGGCACTGAAAATAATCATTTTCTAAACTTTCAGAATGATTTGTCTTTGTTAACAATTGAAAATCACTAAGCACAACATCTTCTGAAACAGGCACAACTGGTGAGGGCTATTTTTAAGTTTTGAAAACTCAATTCTCCAAGCTTAACATTCTTTGTGACTGAAAAAAAAAAATCAAGGATTTCAAACAGAGAAATTATGCAACTATATATGTACAATGTTTGATATTAAATTTCAAGATCACTTACTATTTTATAAAAAAGACTTTTAGTTACCTTCCACTTATTCATGAGAAGGGAGGTTTACAAAAGTTAGTTCAATATAGTAGCAGATGCTACAAATCTCTCCTGATTTAAACATGCTGTATCATGTCACAGCGAATTTCTAGATCACTACATAGACAATTATTGCTCAAACACTGACTATATCACTACCACGGAGGTTTTCCATTTCATAATGCTCGATAAAAAAAAACATAAGAAATTCACTGTTTTGAAAATAATTCCTTTTCTGGGGTGTTTTACTTCAAAATTAAATTGCTACTGCCCCCAGTCGCTTCCTGGTTGTTTCAGTTTCCTTTGACACCTGGAGTAAAAGAACACTCCTCTTCTACACCCGCATAGGTAACACTATTTAAATTTCCTACTTTCCAGGGCACCCAAGGTAAAAAAAAGTAAATGTCATACAGGAAATATATCCATTTCAACTTAAATGTTATCTCCCAGTTTTGCTTAAAGGAATCAATCTGGGAAGAAGTAGCAATGGAAAATGCCATATGTCATCATTCTGCTGTCCTGTTTTTTTTGAGACAGCCCAAGCATCAGCCTAGCTGAATCTTGTCATCTCGGTGCTCACATTGGCAGCATGGAACAAGGCATTAGCAGAAATGCAGCTTCTACTAGAGATAAAAGCCAACATCGTCCGAGAACAGTTTAATGTCCTTTTCACATCTCATGTTTTACAAACAGAACTCTCAAGCATGTCTTTAACCAAAAAAAAACCTTCAAAGGCATTCGGTCCTACATTATTTCAATTGTTTCCTTTAAAAACACACAATCACTTCAGCATTTTGCATTAATGTTTCATTCTTCTGATTTATTTGTAAACATGAACTTGGAATCCTCAGTCACACAAAAGCAATAAACAACCTTTGCTAATCCCAGGTCACAGTCCCACCTACAACCTCAAACTTGTTCAGTGAAGTCCTTAAATAAATACTGAAAGGACACCAAAAATCTTTCACCTTTTTAAAATCAACAACAATGAATATATTTGGTAATGTTTTATGATTACAATTGTTTTTGCCAGCTGGCAGCAGTCTCAGCTAGATTTAATTCTGCCTTTTAGAAACGAAGACACCTCAATGCACTGCGCATAGGGATGAAGGACTCATGTCGCCTTTAAATGAAGCAGAGTTAGGGGACATGAGATAATTGAACAAGAGCACAGGGGCATACTTCAGCTCCCCATTCAAATTAATCGCATCCGCCCTTATATTTCCAGTAAAATTGCTTATATGCTCATAACAGAAACAATGTAGATATGTAACAATTGTTGGTAACCTCTTACTGCTCCTGGTGGCATTACAGCAACTCCAGACAGTAAGGGTTAATCACAGCATGACCATTTGCAAACGGCAGTTGCCATTATATAAAATGCAAGCTCAGGAATTGACCATGATAAGATTGACCGGCCATAAGTGCACAGAGCTGCAAGAATTTGTGACCCATTTACAGATGATTTGAAATGGCAGTTTCAAACCGTACTGCTGTCAGATAGGATGTGAAAAAATAATTTCATATAAAATAAGACATTCCATTTCAGAACAATGGGGAAAATGTGTGACAAAATGTTAGAATGGAACGTATCAAAAGACATCCTAATAGGAACGACTAGCTCCAAACTCACGTGGTGTCGCATTTTTGCAAGTATAGTTGAAGATTCCTAGTTATTAATATCCTTTGATAACTTTATTTATAATCAAGGCATTGGAAACATTTAGCCTATAGGAGTATATAAAAAAAGGCAAATGTCTGTAAGCAGTGTCAATTACTGCTTAGCTGAAGTCACGATTTGACAGTACGAGAGGAGCTACCAGAGTCCACAAGTACAACAGGAGTCCAATCCAGCTCGAGGAGATCTTCACCCAAACTGCCGACCAGGCACTCTGCACAGCCGAGTAATCAGAGGTGGGACTAGGAAAACAGCACAAGGGTTAAAAAATTAATAAAATTCACATAACTGCCAGATATTGATCAATAGTAAGACAATGCAATACACCGGGCTGACATTTTCTCCAGTTTTCAAGCCATTGCAATCGACTGCAGGGATCGGTGCTGGGACTCCAGCTATTCACAATATATATTAATGATTTAGATGAGGGAACTAAATGCAATATCTCCACATTTGCAGGTGACACAAAGCTAGGTGGAAGAATGCAGAGATGCTTTAGTGTGATTTGGACATGCTGACTGAGTGGGCAAATGCATGGCAGATGCAGTATAATGTGGATAAATGTGAGCTTAACCACTTTGGTAACAAAAACAGGAAGGCAGAGTATTATCTGAATGACTAAAAATTGAGAGGGGGGAAATGTGCAATGAGATTTGGGTGTCCTCATACACCAGTCATTCAAGCTAAGCATGCATGTGTAGCAGGTGGTAAAGAAGGCAAATGGAATGTTGGCCTTCATAGCAAGAGGATTCAAGTACAGGAGCAAGGATGTCTTCCTGCAATTATATAGAGCCTTAGTGAGGCCACTCCTGGAATAGTGTCTGCAATTTTGGGCTCCTTATCCGAGAAGGATGTTCTTGCTATTGAGCGAGTGCAGAGAAGGCTTATCAGACCGATTCCTGGGATGGCAGGATTGACATATGAAGAGAGAATGAGTCAATTAGGATTATATTCACTGGAGTTCAGAAGAACAAGGGGATCTCATCGAAACCTCTAACAGGACTGGACAGGGTAGACGCAGGCTGATTGTTCCCAATGGTGGGGGTGTCCAGAATCAGGGGTGTCAGTCGGAGGATACAGGATAGACCATATCGGACTGAGATAAGGAGCAATTTCTTCACCCAAATTGGCAAGTCTGTGGAATTCGCTACCACAGAAGTAGTTGGGCAAAAACAAAAACATTGTATGTTTTCAAGAAGGAGTTAGATATAGCATTTGGGGCGAAAGGGATCAAAGGATATGGTGGGGGAAGGCAGAAATGGACTACCGAGTTGGGCCATAATGAATGGCCAAGCAGGCTCAAAGGGCTGCATGGCCTCCTTCAGCTCCTATTTTTTATGTATGTGTTTATAAAGAACAAAGAGAACAAAGAACATTACAGCACAGGAAAAGGCCCTTTGGTCCACCAAGCCTGCACAACCGAGATTCCTTATTTAGACCTACAACTTATTGCCCAAACGATCCGTATCCCTCTATTCCCCGCCTGTTCATGTGTCCATCAAGATACATCTCCATGCCTGCCTCCACCACCTCCACTGGTATTCTAGGCACCCACCATCCTCTGCGTGAAAGCTTTTTCCGCACATCTCCCTTAAACTGTCTCCCTCTCACCTTGAACCTGTGCCCCCCTGTAATCGAATCTTCCATCCTGGGAAAAAGCTTCTGACTATTCATCCAGTCTATGCCTCTCGTAATGTTGTAGCGCTCAATCAGGTCTCCCCTCAGCCTCCTTCTTTCCAACAAAAACAATGAGTTTATTCAACCTCCCCTCACAGCTAACACCTTCCAAACCAGGCAACCACCCTGGCACACCTTCTTTGCACTCTCTCCAAAGCATCCATGTCCTTCTCGTAGTGTGGCGACCAGAACTGCACACAATATTCCAAATGTGGTCTAACTAAGGTTCTGTACTGCTGTAACATGACCTGCCAGCTCTTGTACTCAATGCCCAGGCGTTGAAGGCAAGCATGCTGTATGCCTTCTTGACCACCTTATCCATCTGCATTGCCACTTTCATGGAACTATGGACCTGAATGTCCAGGTGCCTCTCGCTCCAAAGGGTTCTGCCATTTACTGTATAATTCACACCTGAATTTGATCTTCCAAAATGTCTGACCCCACATTTGTCGGGATTAAACATCATCTGCTATTTCTCTGCCCAACTCTCCAATCCATCCAAATTCTGCTGTATGCTCTGACAGTCCCCTTCATATCTGCAACTCCACCTATCTTAGTGTCATCTGCAAACTTGCTAGTCAGACCATCTACATTTTCCTCCCGATCATTAATATAGATTACAAATAACAGCGATCCCAGCACTGATCCCTGTGGAATACAGATCTCCATTCTGTAAAGCTCCCTTCCACTGTTACTCGGTCTCCAGTTGCCAAGCCAGTTCTTTATCCATCCAGCTAGCACACCCTGAATCCCATGCGACTTTACCTTTTGTAGTCTGCCATGAGGGATCTGTCAATCGCCTTACTGAAGCCCATGTAGACGACATCCACAGCCTTTCCCTCATCAATTAATTTTGTCACCTCCTCAAAAAACTATCAAGTTGGTAAGCTTCCCCACACACAACCATGTTGCCCATCACTAACAAGTCCATTCGCTTCCAAACGTGAATAAATTCTGTCCCTCAGTATCTTCAACAGCTTCCCACCACCGACGTCAGGCTCACCAGCCTATAATTACCTGGATTATCCCTGCTTCCCTTTTTAAACCAAGTGAAATAGAAAACAGTTTACAATGTATTGAGTTGTAGGCTCTGAAAAACAGCAAGTAAACTGTGGAAAAAGGGAACGGAAGCAAATCAAGCTGGTCTGCAAGGGGGTTTATGAACCCTAGTGTAGTAAGCGGACTAAACGTATATACACACATGCTTTCCATGATGAGTCATTGAACAATGAGGGGCAAAACCCCTCATTTTTATAAATATTTTAAAATGTTTTCTTGGCCCAGATTTTGTGAGACCAAGTAACTCAGCTATAGTTTGGAATCTTCTGGTCTGCATGGCTTAGTGCAACCAATGTGAGAAGAGTAACGAGACCAATTATGAGCAAGTCGATACAAGAGGGCACTAAATTGCGCTAGATAACTTCCTTCAAATTTTTGCTCTTTTCATCCTTCTGGGTTAATATTTCATTTCTGAAGCCATTTACGTACACAGGGCACTCTAAAAGCGTCTTGTCTTGAGGAATCAAAAGAATGAAACCACAATTGTGGACTCTTCCTTCAGCTCTCTCTCTGACAATGAAACCAATAGTTTCACTTTTATTTAGCCTGTAACACAGTAGATGGCGCCATTACTATATTTCACATTGCCTCGTATTGATTTAATAAAGTAATACACACCGGTACCAGTTGGTAAGTGTCATCATGATATAGAGTGAGGCCAGGAAGAGGCAAAAATGGAAGAAGGAGTAGCTGTAGGTAACAGCATCCTGCTCGTTATCCACTGCCCGATGCAAACCATCTTCAGGGGGAACAGCAAAATTGCCCTTCGATGATTCACTTTCTTCAGTCATCATCAATTTGTTAACTTGTGCATTATTGGACGATCGGATACTGCAGGACACGAAGAGAAAGCGAGAGAAAGTTGTTCATGGAACAGTTTGTCTTTTTTTATTAAAAACTAAAGCTCATAACCAACAAAGCTGTGTTTGGCATATGTCATTTCGTTTAACTTGATTTATTTCTCATTCTCTCCCAAATTTCTTACTGCTGTGAAGACAACTGACAACTCCTTGAGGTATATTTCACTGTTCTCAATTTCTGATTAACTATCAGAATGTTAAAATTCAAATGCTATGGATGGCAATGAAAGGAACTGCTTGGGAAAACAAGTTGAAGAGTTCAGTCATAGAGCTCTCCAGAAAATGCTAGGCAAGCCAGTCAAATAGATGCCTTTACTTCACACTGAATTAGTCTCAATTTCCGGTCTATTATACTCAGATCAATAATAAAAAAGGTATGAGAAAGGGAATAATGTACAAGAGATTGCTTGCTCTGAGAAAACAGGAGAGTACAGTGCACAGTGTCGAGGTCTGGCTCTGAATGATAGGGAGGGCTACAAATACCATTCCGTCCCCATTCCGACAGCTGTCATTTACACCTCTCCACTACTGACAGGAGGTGCAGGGGTGAGCAATGCCCCAGCTACCAAGTAGGAGACCACAGCCAAGAACATTCCATTTGAATGGGAAATAAGAACAGGGAACTTTATTGAATCACTAAATATCTTGCAATCACGGGAGGCCTGGATTCAAACTCCTAACTTGCATGCAGAACCTCACATCTATTTGCATTCTTCTGGGTATTTCAGAGGACACATAAAGCAAAAAACATGCAAATACTGACCTTGCATAAAGCACACAAAGGAGGAAGATGACTAATCCTACAACGCTCTGGGCATCCCACCACTGGACTACTGAATTAGAGGGCGGAGCAACTGTTGTGTTGCTGGTAGTTTGCTGGACGATGCTCAGTAGACTGGGGTTACATTTTCTTTCTGCATAGGATGAACGGAAAATACTGTAAAATCCAATATTCCCCAATTCACAAATGTACAGTGAGCAGTGAACAAAATACACTGGTCTTCTTTTGGACAAAGTTTTTTAATGCTTTACCGCCAAGCTCTCAGAAAACACTCCAGAATTGAGCAATCTGGAGCATTTTGGTTACCACAAATCAGCCTTTGTGGCAGTTTCTACCAGCACCAAGGTTTGTGTTGTTGACTTTCGTATTAAGATACTCGGCCTCATTTTGGGCTAAACGTGAGACAGGAAAACAATAGTGGGGGAGAACTCGAGTTCAATGAATATTTAAAGATGGCCCTTTTCTTCATACCACAGAAACTAATATAAAACTGCAGTGTTAAGCTTACCCGGTTCATTAGTCATGGCAGACCAGGTCACATACATTGTATAGAGAGTAATGACTGAGGCTTGCAGCAAACCTGAATGAGGCTGAGCTTCCTGCAAAAAATAAAAGGAAAAACTGCGATAACAAGTAGGCAAGCTCCCAATTTTCACATATGACTAATTCTGCTCATTTAAATACCACACTGTGCTCAGAGGAAAAAAAAGACAGATATGTATGTTGTCAGGGAGTCACAGAATTATTACTGCAAAGAAGGATGCTTGACAGTCTATTGAGCTCTCTACAGAGCAATCTCATCAGTCTGATTACTCCACTTTACCATTCTATACAGATAGTTTGAAAATTTGTCTACCTGTATACAGAATTAAATCATTAAATACAAAAGCAAGGAAGTGATGCTAAACCTTTACAAAACACTGGTTAATACTCAGCTGGAGTATTGTGTGGGCACCACACTTTAGGAAGAACCTCAAGGCCTAAGAGGAGGTTGCAGAAGTGACTCTGAATGACTTCAGTTATTTGAGAGACTGTAAAAGTTGGGGTTGTTCTCCATAAAGCAGATCATGAACCATTTTGTTAAATGTTTTTTAAAGTTTAGAGTACCCAATTATATTTTTTTCTCAATTAAGGAGCAATTTAGCATGGCCAATCCATCTAGCCTGTACATCCTTGGGTTGTGGGGGTGAGATCCATGCAAATATGGGAGAATGTGCAAACTTCACATCGACAATGATCCAGGGCTGGGATCGAACTCGCGTCCTCAGCGCTGTGAGGCAGCAATGCTAACCACTGCACCTCTGTGCCAACCTGAAAGTTACTTCTTATTTATTCTGCAGAGGATAAGTAACCAGTGGACACAGATTTACAGTGTAGACAAAACAACCAGAAGTGACGTCTGGAAACGTTTGTTTTTTTGCACACTGAGTTGTTGTGATCTGGAATCCGCAGCCTGAAAGGGTGTTGGAAACAGGTTTTATGGTAATAAAAAACAAATTGGATAGCTCTAACAAAAGCAGACACAGACACAACAGAACAGGTATCGTCAAACTCAGGGGTGCGACCCACGTCGGGAGGGTCACGGAGCCGTCCGTCGCAGCGCTCCTGATTGTTGCGCGTTGCGCAACAGCTACAGCAGCTGACTTTTAATAATGACGGCTGCGAGCGGCCTTCAAAATGCCAGGAACAGATTTTTAAAATTTGGCCGCACTGCACATGTGTGCCCAATCATCGGTGCGCATGCACAAAACTATGTGCATGCGCACCAATGATCGGGCACACATGCGCAGTGCGGCCGCATTTTTTAAAAAATTTTTTTAAAAGATGGTCGCAGCCTTTCTTTTTCCATGTTCGGGGGGCAAAAGGGACCATTGGGGCCAAAGGGACCCAAAACCATTTCCTCCGTTTTTGTCAGCAACAAACAAGGCAAGAGAAAATGGTGGGTCGCGCAGGTTGGCAGGCATGGGCCGCGAAGGTCGGCTGGCGTGGGTCCCGGAGGTTGGTAAAAGTGGGTCCCCGGAAAAAAAGTTTGAAAACCACTGCAATAGAACTAATGTCTTCTTTCTGTACGGTTTGACTTTGCTAGATCAATAACTGAAATTGAATCCTAATAACACCATGCTTCAGTTAATACAGAGAAGGTAGGTTTTCACCAGTCACTAAAACTCCATCTTCCAAAAATAACAAATTGATCTGCAGCATTTCATGTAGTACTGTAGAAACCTACATCTTTTGTTGTGCTCAGAGACTTGTAAACTAACAACCCATCAACTCACTTTATCCACAATGAAAGCAAGTCTGTATTTACCGTACATACTAAGAGTTCCATCTATTTGACCTGTTCGTCAATATGAAGTCAGATTTAGCTTACAAATTATTATTTTTCAACGTTGCAGTTTTTTCAGATTATCTGGGAAATTAAATGAGCAATTGTGAAGGGAAGTGACAACCTGTTTACTTTCACATTTTGCAACAACATTTGAAGCAGCATTGGAAAGTCACCGAGCATCTTAGCAGTTTATCCAGCAATTGAAGAATGATTTTCACCTACTGTACCCCAACCCGTGGCTTAGCTGGACAGTCAGGGCTGAGGCTATGAACTCTTAGGCATTAGAACAGTGAACATTTTTTTGTTTACGAGTACTTGGCGAGTTGTAAAGCCTTTGGAACAACCTGCGTTTGCGATAAAGAAAAGTTTGCATTTAATAATAATAATCTTTATTGTGTCAGAAGTAGGCTTACATTAACACTGCAATGAAGTTACTGTGAAAAGTCCCTAGTCACCATATTCCGGCACCTGTTCGGGTATACAGAAGGAGAATTCAGAATGTCAAAATGACCTAATAGCACGTCTTTCGGGACTTGTGGGAGGAAAGCGGAGCACCTGGAGGAAACCCACGCAGACATGGGGAGAACTTGCAGACTCCGCACAGACAGTGACCCAAGCTGGGAATCGAACCTGGGACTGTGGCGCTGTGAAGCCATGGTGCTAACCACTGTGCTATGTATATGGTGCCTTTCACAAACACTGATATCCCAAAGCCCTTGTAACCAATAAAGTGCTTTAGAATGGTAGTTACTTTTGTGAGGCAAGAAACACAGCATATCTATTCACTGCAAGTTTCCACAGAAAGCAAGCGATGAAGGCCAGATACTGTTTTTGTGATGTTGACGGAGGGGCAAATAGTGACTTGGACACGAGGGATAACTCCCCTGCTCTTCCTCAAATAGTGGCATGGGATCGACTGAGGGGGTGGTGGGAGGGGGGGGGTCTGGTTTAATGTCACATCCAAAAGACTAAATCTCCAGCAGGACAACACTGAGTACTACACTAGAGTGAGCCTAGATTTTTATGCTGAAGTCTTGGAGTGGAACTTGAACACACAATGTTCTGACCACAATATCAGACACAGTAACTTCTCTTGCTCTTGGTGCCAGGGTAAAAGACATCATAGAGATGGTGTGATCTGGATGTTGTGGTATTCATCAGCATATATTGAGGTCTCATGGTCAGATATTCAGGAGCTTGGGAAGTAGCTAAAAAGTACTGTCTCAAAGGTTTTAACTCCTAGTGCCACACATTAGTGAGAGTAGAAATAGGAAAAGAGTGGCCCTGGGTCATTGTTCATGTGGAGTTTGCACATTCTCCCAGTGTCTGCGTAGGTTTTACCCCACAACCCAAAGATGTTGAGAGTAGGTGGATTGGCCATGCTGAATTGTCCCTCAATTTAAAAATTAAAAAAGAAATGGGAAGAGAGGGAGCATCAATGTGCAGCTTGAAGCACCCAGGAGGGAGGGTTTCAGATTCTTGGGGCATTGGGACCAGTTCTGGGGCAGGAGCCATCCATTCCACAGGGGCGGGTTGTAACCTCAACAGGATTAGGACCAATTTCCTTACAAGAGGTTGCAGTATGGTTGGGGGGGATTAAATTGGCAGGGGATAGGTTCTAGTATTTAGAAGTAAAAGAGAGATACAGTGCTTAAATGATACAGTAATAGAGAAGGTTGCAGTTCCACATTAGTTAGGGCAGACTATGAAGGACAATGAGGAATTACAAAGGTTTACAATGCATGTATGGAAAGCCACAAAGTTCCTATTAGTTGGTACAAGGACTAGGGGGGCCCACAGATTTACGGTTTTGTGCAAGAGAATGATAGGCGGGGGATTGGATGGACACTCGAAGAAATACAACTTGTGGGGGAATAGAGCAAGTGAATGAGTCTGATGGATTGCTCCATGGAGAGCTGGCATGGACCAAATGGGCCGAAAGTAAGGCACAGTGTAAATCAAAAAATTCAAGATGCATGTAACAAGGGTAACACCATAATCATGGGGGCCTGCCACATATCAACAGGGTAAACATAATTAGCACTAATGCTGTGTAATGTATACAAGTTAGCTTTCTAGAACAGTATGTTGAGGAACCAGCTAAAGAACAGGCGATTTTAGATCTGGTACTGTGCAATGCGAAAGAGCTAATTAATAATCTATTTAAAAGGAGCCTTTAGGGAAAAGGGACCATAATATGATTTGACATCAAGTATCGAAGTGACGTAGTTCAATCCAAAATTAGGGTCTTAAATTCAAACACAGGAGACTACAGAGGAGATACGAGGGGCAAATTGGCTGAGGTAGATTTAGAACCTACATTGAAAGGTATGATGACAGATCAGCAATGGCTAGCATGCAAAGAATTAACACATGGTTTAAAACAAATTTAAATTGCTTTAAGGCACAAAAGCCCATCAGGAAAGGTGATCAAAACATGACACACAAGTGACTTAAATTGCCAAAATGTATTAAGCCCAAGGATTGGGAGCATTTTAGAATTCAGCAAAAGAGGACCAAGAAACTGAAATTTGAAAATAAGAAATGCAAAAAACATACTGTAAAAGCTTCACTAGGTATGTCATAAAGAAAAAGGTTAGTAAAAATAAACTTGGGCCCTTTACAGGCAAATAATTTATAATGAGGAAGGGAACGGCAGAGAAACTAAACTGTGCGTCTGTCTTCGTGGAGGAAGTTACAAAAAAAAGCCTGCAGAAACACCAGAGAACGGTGGCGCAGTATTTAGCATTGCTGCCTCAGTGCCGAGGACCTGGGTTCGATCCCAGCTCTAGGTCACTGTCCGTGTGGAGTTTGCACATACTCCCAGTGTCTGTATGGGTCTCACCTCCACAACCCAAAGTTGTGCAGAGTAGGTGGATTGGCCACTCTAAATTGCCCCTTCTTTAAATTAAAAAATAAATACTAGAGAACCAATGGAATAGCGAGAATGAAAAAATTACTATCAGGTAAAGAAAATTAATAGGACTGAAAGTTGATAAGTCCTTTGGACATAATGCTCTACATCCCAGGATGCTAAAAAAAGGTGCCTGTAGACATTGTGGATGCATTGGTGGTCATCTTCCAAAGTTATAGAATCTGGAACGGTTCCTCCAGATTGGAAAGTAGCAAATGCAACCCTATTATTAAAGGAAGACGGGAAGGAGAAAACGTGGAACAATAGACCTGGTAGCCTAAAATATATTGGGAAAATACCAGAATTTATTATGAAGGATAAATAAGAGGCAACTTGGTCAAAACCTAGATCCTGAAGGGTATTGACAGGGTGGATGTGGAGAGGCTGTTTCTTCTTGTCGGAGAATCTAAAACTAAGTCACTTTGTTAAAAATAAGGGGCTGCTCATTTAAAAAAAATTTTTTTTTTTTTTTAGTACCCAATTCATTTTCCAATTAAGGGGCAATTTAGTATGGCCAATCCACCTACCCTGCGCACATCTTTGGGTTGTAGGGGCGAAACCCATGCAAACACGGGGAGAATGTGTGAAATCCACACGGACAGTGGCGCAGGGCCAGGATCGAACCTGGGACCTCGACGCCATGAGGCAGCAGTGCTAACCACTGTGCCACCGTGCTGCCCTTGGGTTGCTCATTTAAGACAGAAATGAGGAGAATGTTTTTCTCTTGGAGGATTGAGGGTCTCGGGACCACTTCCTCAAAAGGCAGCGTTTTTTAAGACAGAGTGGGGTTGAAGATACAAGCAGATCAGCGATAATGTCATTGAATGGCGAAGCAGGCTCGAGACGTGGAGTGGCCTACTCCTGCTCCTAATTCATATGTACATATGTATAAGAGGGGTTACGTGGTGGTTCTGGATTTTTAGAAGGCTTTCAATGAGGTCCACAAGAGGTTATTGAGCCAAATTAGGGCACAAAAGATTGGGGGTAATAGACTGGTATGAATTAAGAACTAGTTCACGGACAGCAAACAAAGTAGAAATAAACAGGTCATTCTCAGATTGGAAAGGTGTAACTATTGGGGTATCACAAATGCTTGGGCCCCAACTATTCATAATCTATATCAACGATTTGGATGTCGTGAAAGTTGGTAATATTTCCAAGTTTGCTGATGACGAAACTAGGCGGGAATACAAGTTGCGATGAAGATGCAAAGAGACTTAAGAGTGGGGAAGAACATGGCAGATGGAATATAATGTGGAAAAATGTAGGTTGTCAACTTTGGTAGGTAAAATAGAACTGCAGAGTATTTCTTAAATGGTGAGAGATTGAGTAAGTGTTGATGTCCAAAAGGACCTGTTCATAAATCACTGAAAGCTGACCCCGCAATTAGGAAGGCAAATGGTATGTTGGTCTTTATTGCAAGAGGATTTGAGTACATGAGTAAAGAAGTCTTGCTTCAATTGTATAGAGCCTTGGTAATACTGCACCTGAAGCATTGCATAGTTTTGCTCCCCTTACCTCGAGAAGGTTTTACTTGTCACAGAGGGAGTGAAATGGAGGTTCACCACACTAATCCTTGGGAAAGTGGGATTGTTCTACGAGGAAAGATTGAGGAGACTGGACCTGTATTCGCTAGAGTTTAGAAGAATGAGAAGTGATCGTACTGAAGCATACAAAATTCTGCCAGGGCTCGACAGTAGATGCAGACGTTTCCTCTGGCTGAGGTGTCTGGAACCAGGGAACACGGTCCCAGGGAACACAGTCTCAGAACAAGAAACGGGTCATTTAGGACTGATTGCAGGAGGAATTGCTTCACTCAAAGGGTGGTGAATCTTTGGAATTCTCTGCTAAGACGGTTTGGAGGCTCAGTCACTGAAAATGTTCAAGACAGAAATCAATAAATTTATGGATATTAAAAGAGATCAAGAGATATGGGGATAATGTGGAAAAATGGCATGGAGGTAGAAGATCAGCTGTGACCTAGCTGAATAGCAGGACAGACTGGAGGGGCCAAATTGCCTGCTCTTATTTCCTATGTGCCCATGTTCCTTCTATGCCATTACTATGTTAAACCTCGTGCTATGCTCAATCTTGTGCAACGTCAAATGCTTACACACAAAGCATTATCTACAGACCAGATAACTACTCATCTTTAAGACAGTGTTTTCAACTTTCAGGTTTACTTTTCATCCAAACCCATAGATAGGATGCAGTGTACATGTTTACATGGTTAGAATGCAAGAGGAAACAGACAACCGATTTTGAACATTATGAGCAAGGGTGAGCATACTTTTCAATACTATTACAGAAGGGTTTGAAATTGAATTTAAACTGGAAAAAAAAGAGCATTATTCTCAAAGTGAGGAATGTTGCAATTTTCCATTTTATGGATCTGGTGTCAATGTAACACACTTCAAAGTCTGATGTAGCACAAGAATAACAAAGTTCCATCCAGTCCACCTCAACAATATGTCCCAGCACATTCTCTGCGTGATAACTTTCCACTTTCAGACAGTCTACAAGAGAGCAAAAAATGACTGACAGATTCATGCCAGATTGCATCAAATCAAAACAGTTTTAGGCTTCAGCTACATGATCACGGAGTTCAGTTCCAATCATACTAGTTTGCTCCAATTGCTTTTGACTCCAAAGCCTGTATGTGATTTTCAAACTGGAACAAAAGCTCTGGCCTACATGTAAACAATGATTAAACTATCATTGCAACCTACCTAATTCAACTCTAGCCTGTTGGTTCCAGAGATTACAATCCAATGGTTCCAATAAGAATCAGAATCATGAGCTTTGTGCCACATGACATTTTACCATCCCTTTTCTGGATGTACACTTACTAGATCGGTTTTTTTCTTTAAATGATCGTTATGCCTTTTAACCACCTTAAATATCAGTCATTGGCACTTCATACTAATTAATGAAGTCCTTCAAGCAGGTATTAAGATTTGTATATTTATTAATACTTTAAAAAATCTCATATGAAAAGATAGGCTTTATTTTTTTGTTTAAAACTTTTATCTGTATCCTGCACAAAAAAATATTCTTATACCAACTCAAACTTGTAGTTGAATGAACAAGATTCCAAATAAAATTCCTTTAGTTCTCAAATTCAGCTGTCTGAGGTCCGCCCTCCTGAACTTGGGTGTGGCGCCAAGGATCCCAGCTGTCCTCTGTAGTGCCAAGATCTAACTATTGATATGAAACCATTGATGAGTCACAGCCAAACCCAAATCTGCCACCTGTAAACACTCGGGCACTTTCCAATATGGACCTCTGGACAGTGATTAAGAGTGGAAAATGTGACTGACTTTCTCAGAGGCAAAGGCTAGTTGTCGAGCCAGTTAGAATAATAATTTTTGTCACAAGTAGGCTTACATTAACACTGCAATGAAGGTATTGTGAAAAGCCCCTAGTCGCCACATTCCGGCACCTGGTCAGGTACACAGAGGGAGAATTCAGAATATCCAATTCACCTAACAGCGGACGAAACCGGAGTACCCAGAGCAAACCCACGGAGACAGGGGGAGAAGGTGCAGACTTTGCACATAGTGACCCAAGCCGGGAATCGAACCTGGGACCCTGGCGCTGTGAAGCAACAGTGCTAACCACTATGCTACCATGTTGATAGCAGTTAACATAGGTCAGACTCAAACCAGAAACCTTGCTGGTCCGAGTACAAAAACTGGAAGAACTCAACACGTCAGGCAGCATCTGTGCAGAAAAAGGGAAATAACAATTCTGGTCAATACCTTTCTTCAGAACTGAAGAAAGTTGGAAATTCAAGAGTTACAGTAATGGAAACAAGGAAGGGGCAGGCAGAACAAAAGAGAAGGTCTGCGATGGAAGGGGATATTAAATAATAAAAAAAATTATGATACAACAGCCAACGGTGGTGGTAATGGATATAGTAAAGAAACAAAGGTTGTATCCAAATGAAGCGTTAATTGCTCTACTCTTTCTTTTATCCCTTCATGTTGCATTCAGATATTTTTTTAATGAAACATTAACTCAGTTTCTCTCTACAGATGCTGCCTGGCTTGCTTAGTTTTTCCAGCTTTGTTTTTGTTATTTCAGATTTCCAACAACCAGTCTTTGTTTTTAATACTTTCCTGGACTAGATGATTTGTGGCATATCGAACAATGCATTCACCCACAAGGGCATCAAGTACATGTTTTGTTTCCGTAACAAGGAATCAAGCTTACATTTAAACAGTGCCTTTAATTTTCCAGTACCTTCCACAGTGAGGGCAGAAAACAGTATTGTCAAACAGCTGGTGCATTTTTGACAACTTAGGTGGAGATTTATTTCTGTACCAGTAACGCAGAACATGCTCACAAACTCATCAGTTATGTTCTTACCTGAATCTTTGGTAGGATGGACACAACAGAGACAATGATGCAAAAGATGAGGTTCAGACTGATGAAGACCTTATTTGCTGTACAGTCATCAGGTTGTGTGTAGAAAATGTACAGCACTGTAACTGCAGCAATTGCGAGGAGGTAGTTTAAGACTGTACAGATTAATAAGGCTGAAAAGTACAAGGGAAGACAATGTGTAAAAATGGTTAAATTGATTTCAGAATTATGTTAGACAACAACAACTTAAATATTTATATAATGCCTTCAATGTAATGAAAGGTCCCAAGATGTTTCACAGGAGCATTAATTAGGATGACACCAAGCTGCAACAACATGGTCAGATGACCAAAAGCTTTGTCAAAGAGGTAGGCATTAAAAAATGTCTAAAAGGAGGAAAGTGAGATAAAGAAGTGGAGGTGTTGAGGGAAGAAATTCCGGAGCTTGGTGCTCAGGCAACTGAAGGCACAGCCGCCATTGCTGGATCAATTATAAATGAGAATACACAAGAATCCAGAATTGGAGGAGTGCAGATACCTGAAGAGGGTTCATAGGATCATAGAATTTACAGTGCAGAAGGAGGCCTTTCGGCCCATCGAGTCTGCACCGCCCCTTGGAAAGAGCACCACACTTAAGCCCATGCCGCCACCCTATCCCTGTAATCCAGTTAACCCCACCTAACCTTTTGCGACACCAAGATAAATTTATCATGGCCAATCCACCTTTTGGAAGGTATTTTGGGCAACATAAATCCAGGGCAAACTACTGATAGTTACAGGCCTATCACTGCTGCTAGGATTACAAGAAAATTTGGCCACATGGATTAACAAGAACAGCAAAACGTCCATATTCTGCACATTAAAATTAAAAGTCAACACAACTGTAAAAATAGACAATAGCGAGTTTAGAACCCAACAATAATCTCAAAAAGCAAACATGATTAAATTGATAGAACAGAAACAGTACAGTGCCCATCCTACAAAGCAGCCATTGCTGCCTCCCACAGTAGGGCATGTTAAAAAAATGTCCATGTTTTGCGAATCTGACACGCAATTACATTTTTAACCTTAACTTTTTATTATTGTCACAAGTGGGCTTACATTAACATTGTAACAAAGTTACTGTGAAAATCCCCTAGTCACCACACTCCGGCAACTGTTTGGGTACACAGAGGGAGAATTTAGAAAGTCCAATTCACCTAACAGCATGTCTTTCGGGATCCATTATATACCATGACATACAGTCAAGCGACTTTGTATGAAAAAGGCTAGCTTGTTTTACACCGTCACAAAGTACAAAGAACATCACTGTGGAGTTTATTTAGAATATTGGCATGAATGCTCAAGAGGGAAGACAATCCTTAACATTGTGCTGTATGGGTATTGAATAATACTCTGAATTCATCAAATCAAATTACTATCTCAGTGTTTAAACGGCTCCATATGCTCCCTGCTCTGCGCAAGAGAGGCAAAAAGGAAAGGTTGCAGTCGTATTATTTAATGTTTGTTATAGTTCAAGTGGACTAACTTCAAACGTTATATGCCAGTCGTTATGCCTTACTGAACATCCGGTGGTGCTCCTGAAGAGTCAAGACAGCATAATAAATTGGTTCTCTGGTCAATAAAGGTCACCAACAGGAGCAAGTTTCACATTATGACTGCCAGCACCGAGTTCCAGATCTCAGCTGTTGGATCAAGCAAAGGCACATAGCTCCAGGAATAGAGGGAATTAAAAACGGAGGTAGTCACTTGTGCCCATATGGCACACCATGCATTAAACGGGAAAATGAGATGACTGGAAATGGTTTTTGAGCCGATCTCCTCCCTATCCTTTCATCAGCGTGCAAATGGCATATGACATAGGTCTCTTTCAAAAACATTTTATTAATTGAAACAGCAAGGATAAGATTGTAGACATAATTTTACATACCAATGAACCAGCATTTGGAATTTCCATCTTCCATGTTCTGAACCCAGGCCTGATTCCAAGAATGAGCGAAATCGATGAGAAGTAATAGCTGGATGAGAATGAAGCAGAAAGCCCCAACCACACCAAAGTAGAACCATACTGAGAAAATATAAAATATAAATTAGCTAGCTAACAGACAATTGTAAAAAAACGATGACGGACTGGGTAAAAGTACCACATGATGCTGCACTACGGCATACAATTAAAAAGTATTGGTTCAATTCTCATTCAGTAATAAGTTAGTTGTTCTCACCAACATCAACTGGCCTGGTGCAGTTAGCAGCAGTCAATTTGTCAGTCAGCAACAATCCACTCCCGATAATGACCGGTGACTGCTTTTGGAAGGAGAGTGTGGATATAGAACCAGAGGACACCATCTCAGACTAAGGGGACGATCCTTCAAAACAGAGATGAGGAGGAATTTCTTCAGCCAGAGGGTGGTGAATCTGTGGAACTCTTTGCCGCAGAAGGCTGTGGAGGCCAAATCACTGAGTGTCTTTAAGGCAGAGATAGACAGGTTCTTGATTAATAAGGGGATCAGGGGTTATGGGAAGAAGGCAGGAGAATGGGGATGAGAAAAATATTAGCCATGATTGTATGGCGGAGCAGACTCGATGGGCCGAGTGGCCTAATTCTGCTCCTGTCTTATGGTCTTATAGGCAGGAGGACATGGCAGGAGCAGGGGCAGGTCATTCAACCCCTCAAGCTTTACTGCCATGAAATCACATTGTTGGTGGGTGTGGGGGGAGGGGCAGGGGGGATAGATTGGCTGTGATGGTCTGGCTTTTGAACAGTTGATCCAAGGGGTAGTTTTCTTCCATTCTTCATCGCATGACATGAAATTGCATTATTCAAATCAAGCTTGTTTGACCTCCATTCATTATAACGGATCTCAGCCAGAACGCTGGTCAGGTTGCAACAATTCACCTTACTTCCATGGGTCTGAGGCAGGAAATATTATCTGCTAGCCTTCCTACGGCTGATACCTGGTAAAACTGCTCATTTGGATATAGGTCAAGGTCAGATCATCCACAATAGATAACCCACTAATATCTGTCTTTTAAGTCCTTGCTTGAAGAATGGACATTTAGATAAAGGTGCCAGAATACCTCTGGTACCTCATAACCATACTTCAACAGATGTCCGTTCTTGCAGGGGAAAAGGGGGAGAAAAGATGACAAAATGCAAGGTGTGCTTTTGGGAAGAGCTTGTTTCAATGTAAAATAAATGCTCCCATCACCAGTTCCTCCCACTCCACCCCATCCCAATCAATGTTACATTCTCCCTCTTGATTAAGACATTATCATTGATGGCAGCCCCTATTTGAATAGAAATGTTTTCACCTTCTCAATGTTACTGACGGCAAATGCAAACAGTCATTCTGGTCAGTTTGAAACAGTGTTCGTTTTTTGTGTTTTAACCACATTGAAGATCAAATCTGTAACCTTGACCTATTTGTATCAAAAGTGTACCAGCCCACATACATATTCAGAGTCACACATGGAAATTTGGATAACTTTCATTGCATTTTTAGTAAAGGGACAAGGCAGATTAACAGATTTTATGACACTCTTTATTTAAAAAAATGGTTCTTCATAGGGAGTTGATTATTCAGAATCACCTGTTGTAAAGGTGCCATCAGGAATGAAGAAAGCGCCAACAGTGATTCCCACTAAGGCCAGAAATTTGAAAAACCAGAACCTAAACAAAAACACAAACAGATACCATTACCATGAATGCTTAACCACAACAGGAGTTAGCAATGCATTATGCACTCAATGGGAAATATGTGGGCAGCAGTTTCCTGCTTCAACTAAATAAGTGATCATTTACTTCAAGATATCACTTGCCCAACATGATCAATTACCAGTTTGGAGATTTGGTTTATGTCCACCACTACAGCTGCCCCCCAAAAATAAGGGTCAAGGAGAAAAAAAACAATTTTGATTCAAAATTCTCAAATTGCCATCACGCAAAGCCTGTTCGAAGTGTGTTGCTACTAAGCCAGGACAGAATTAGCCTTGACTGCAATGTCCACGTAGATTGCCAACACTCATGTCTGGGCTGGGCCATCAGCTGAGCAGATATCAGAGGATTGTTGGTGCCTTTGGATGGTATTCCAGCAATAATTAGTGGCATCATGAGAGCTAAGTGATTACCAAGGATTTTAGACCCAGTCATCTAGGGGCTAGTTTAGCACAGGGCTAAATAGCTGACTTTTAAAGCATACCAATGCAGGCCAGCAGCACGGTTCAATTCCCGTACCAGCCTCCCCAAACAGGCGCCGGAATGTGGCGACTAGGGGCTTTTCACAGTAACTTCATTTGAAGCCTACTTGTGACAATAAGCGATTTTCATTTCATTCCTATTAGTTCACTACTGTCAGCTCTTTGGCTAGTGCTTCCCAGTAGCCTGATGAACATTTACTCCTCAAACAAATTCTGCAAATCCTAAACAGATTATCTGGTCATTATCACATCAGTTTGCAGGATCTGGTGTGCAAATTGGCTCCTGTGCTTTGCACGTTACTACACTAATAACACTTCAGCTATAAAATGCCTTTGAGCATTGCCAGATTCTGAGAGGTGCTACACAATTAAAGTCTCTCTGATCCTTATTATAATTTAGTTCTAAATCTGTGCATTCTAATAGGGATCCATTGACTTGAGGTGGGACCAGAGCATATGGACTGACAGTGAGGGGAGTAGCGTAGCATTCTATTGCAGAATTTTTTGGCATTTACCAATTTATTAGCATGTTATTTCTGTTGTTGAATCGAGGGAAGAGGTAGCAGAGACATTACTGCTGGCACTTAATAATTCATTAGAAAAAAGTGCAGTGTTAATGTAATTCCTATTTTAAGGAGAACCAGTCTTAACATCAGCAGTAGCAAAAATAATAGAATCCTTACTGAAGAAAAGAATAGGAGAACTTACACAGCATAATTTCAAAGATGTTTGACTTACCTTACTGAATTTTTTGAATAGCTAACCAAGAGAGTAGACAATGATGATGCAGTGGGTGCAGTTTATCTGGCTTTTTTATGAAAAGCCTTGGATAAGGTGTCTTATAACATAAATGGATACTGTCAGAGAATGTGAAATCAGTGGACAAATGGCAGAATGAATTGCTAGCTGGCCTCAAGACAGAATGCAGAGAATGGGAACAACAGGTAGTTATTCTCAGTGGTGTTAATGATTTGGACCTTTGAATTGAAAAAAATTCTAAATTAGAGGATAGCACCAAACTGAAGGTGGGAGAGTCCATACTGAGAAGACAGCAATAAATTATAGGAGGGCATTAATAAACTCACAGAATGAGCAAATAATTGACAAATGAAGTTCAACACAGATAAATGTGTGGTAGTACATTTTGGTAAAGAAGAATATGGAGGTCACTTATTACTTTGAAGGTGCAAACCAAGGTGGGGCAACGGAACAAAAGGATCTTTGAGTACAAATGCACCAAACATTAAAAGCTGCACCACAGGTTTATAGCAAGGCCATTAAAAGAGCAAATTAAAGTTGACTGCTGGGAAGTATGTTGCCCGGGGTGTTTATGTGTTGTAACCTGTTTTGATACATGTTGGTAGGAAAATGCATTTTTTTTTTTTTTACAAATCAAATAAAGTACCAGATCCGGTTCAGCAGCATGAAGTAGAGGCTGCATCTCGGGTGGCTCCCGCGCAGGCTCTGCCACTTTGGGCTTATCTGCCCGATCTGCGTGGAATTTTGACAATTGGACTTGACGGCCCGCCAGAGCAATCAGTTGGGAGATAGGCGATGTCGAAATTGACATCGAAGAGGGGCAGAGGGGTGAATTTGCAAAAGTCGAGCCCGAACAAGGACACAGTAAAGATGGTGGGGAAGCGCCCATGCCAATCACCCTCGACATGAAAGCGGATGTGGTAGCGAGAGAAATTTAAAGGTTTGGTGAAGAGATGGATGAACGCTTCCAGAAACATGGCCAGGAATTGAAGGCTTAATGTAAGACTACGTTGGAGTAAGCTGCTTTGGGCCCAGTCAGGGAGCAACTGAACAAGACAACTAAAGCGGTAGGCGCACAGGTGGAGAATTTGAAAGGCATGGAGGAGGCCTTTTGCCAACATGAAGACAGACTTAGAAGTTCATAAGATATAGGAGCAGAATTAGGCCAATCGAGTCTATTCCACCATTCTATCATGTTCCTCATCTGCGACCTACAATGTTACAGACCAAGAGCTGGATTGTAAAATCAGCCAGAGCATCTCCTCCCTCAAACACATGACCTAGGAGCAGGAGTCGGCATTTTAACCTCCTGAGCCTAACACCCTCAATGTGATCATGGCTGATCATATCCGGGCCTCAACTCCATCGTCTTTCCCGTTCTCCATAACCCTTCAACCCATTACCAATTAAAAATCTGTCTAACTCCTCCTTAAATTTACTCACTATCCCTGCATCCACCGTACTCTGGGGTAGCGAATTCCACAGATTCACAACCCTGTTGGGAGAAGTTGTTTTTCCTCAAATAGATTTAAATTTGCTTCCTCTTATTCCCAGATTTAAAAAAAAAAAAAAATCTTTTTACTGCCATTTTCAAAATTTATAAACAGTTATGTACATTGTTGGCTGTGTTTATTCACTGTACAATACAGAAAAGTTTGTCTTTTCCTTCCCTTAATTGCCCCTATTTTCATTCTACCGCCCTCTGGCTCGGCGTGTGGTCCCTCTCGGGCCCCCCTCCCCCACCAGCCCATCCCTCCCTGACCCCCTCCCCCTGGTGTCCCCCCTGATCAGTTTCTCTCCTCCCCCTTCCCTCCTCTCCGCTTCACCCCCCCCCCCCCCCCCCCCAAGGTTGCACGTTACTGTGGCTCCTTGCGTCTTTAAATGTTCTTTTTCCTTTCCCTTTTCTTTCTAAATTTCCCGTTTCCCCGTCTTATTCGTTTTTGCTGCCTCAAATAGGTTTGGAACAGGCCGACAAACTGCCCCATGCGTTTAGAAAGCGTTCCTCCGACACTCGGGTGGCATACTTAATATTCTCCAGGTGGAAAATTCCGAAAGGTCAGCAAGCCAGTCTGCAGTTGTGGGTGGCGTTGCTGATCGCCAGCCGAGCAGGATTCTCCGACATGCGATTAGGGAAACGAAAGCTAGGGCATTGGCCCACTTCCCCATGTGTAGCTATGGCGGCTCTGATACCCTGAAGATTGCCACATTCGGGCATGGCTTCACCCTCATCCCCACAACCCTGGACATTGCCTCGGAGAAGGCTGTCCGGAACCCAGCAAGTTTGGGACATGTGGGTGTAGTTGGCCGGGCCCCTCTGGCAACATTCACATTTGTCCTCCACCTCCGGGAAGAGCCTGGTTCATTCGGGTTCTGGTCAGGTGTGCTTTGTGCAGCACTTTGAACTGCATGAGGCTGAGCCTTGCGCAGAAGGATGTGGAGTTGGCCCTGCTCAGTGCTTCCCTCCAGAGTCCCCACCACTTCTGTCCCCAGTTCGTCCACCCATTTCCGTCTGGTCTCGTCCAGTGGTGTTCGGGCTTTGTCCAGTAGCTGTCCATACATTTTCCCCCACAACATTTTCCCCCAGAGTCCCCCTTCTTTACTGTCTGTGTTTATCAGATCCTCTAATAGCGTAGTCTCTGGGCCCCGGGGTACCCTACTGTCTCTTTGCAGAGGAAATGCTTTATTTGCAGATGTCTCATTTCCTACCCTGTAGGCAGTTCCCACTCCTCCGTCAGTTCATCCAGTGTCGTTAGTCTGTGCCCTACGTAAAAGTCCCGAACTGTCAGTGTGCTCCCGCCCCATCTCCATATCCTGAAGGTGATGTCTAGCATGGCTGGGGGGAATTTGTGATTGCTGCAGATGGGAGCCATGGAGGACATCCTAGTCAGCCCAAAGTGCTGCCTTAATTAGGCCCACGTTTTCAGTGTGGCTGCTACCACTGGGCTTGATGTGTATTTTGCCGAGGGGGATGGGAGTGCTACTGTAGCCAAAGCCTGGAGGGTCGTCTCCTTGCGGGAGGCCTCCTCCATCCGCACCCACTCTGGAGTTGGATTTGTTTACCCATCCCCTCACTCCTTCCACCATTGCTGCCCAGAGTTGTACTGCAGGTTTGGCAATGCCAAGCCACCTCAGATTTTCCTCCTTTGTCGGTTTGGGAACTCTCGGGTTCTTACCCCCTGCCCCCCCCAAACACAAACGCTATGATTAAGCTGTCCATGTTTTGGAAAAAGGCCTTGGGGATGAAGATTGGTATTGATCCAAACAGAAGAGGAACCTCGGCAGCACGCTCATCTTGATAGTCTGCATTCCCCGCCAGGGAGAGTGGGAGTGCATCCCATCTCTGTAGGTCCTTTTAAACTTCCTCCACCAGGCTGGTCAGGTTCCACTTGTGTATCTGTGTCCAGACTCTGGCTACTTGGATCCCCAGGTATCAGAATCTGTTCTGGACGGTTTTAAATGGGAGCCCCTCCAGCTCTGCCTCTCCCTCGTTTTTATTCTAAGATTATGACATCTCGATTTAGAATGACCGAAAAGAGGAAGCATCAGCTCCACATCTATTTTAGCCATACCTTTTAGCATCTTGTATACCTCAATTAGATCTCCCCTCATTCTTCTAAACTCTAGAAAGAGTGTCAGCCTAAACTGTTCAATCTCGCCTCATACAACAAACCCCTAATCTCTGGAATCATCTAGTGAACCTCCTCTGCCTTCCAATGCCACTACATCTTTCCTCAAACACGGGGACCAAACCCGTGCACAATATTCCAGGTGCTTATCAATACCTTGTATAGTTGCAACAACACTTCCTTATCTTTATACTCAATTCCTTTTACTATAAATACCAACATTCCATCTACTTTCTCATTATCTGCTGTATTTGCATGCTCATTTTCTGTGACTCATGCATGAGTTAGGGCAGCACAGTAGCATTGTGGATAGCACAATTGCTTCACAGCTCCAGAGTCCCAGGTTCGATTCCGGCTTGGGTCACTGTCTGTGCGGAGTCTGCACATCCTCCCAGTGTGTGCGTGGGTTTCCTCCGGGTGCTCCGGCTTCCTCCCGCAGTCCAAAGATGTGCAGGTTAGGTGGATTGGCCATGATAAATTGCCCATAGTGTCCAGAATTGCCCTTAGTGTTGGGTGGGGTACTGGGTTATGGGGATAGGGTGGAGGTGTTGACCTTGGGTGGGGTGCTCTTTCCAAGAGCCAGTGCAGACTCGATGGGCCGAATGGCCTCCTTCTGCACTGTAAATTCTATGAATCTATGATGACGACACCGAAATCCCTCTGCATCGGAGCACTTATCCACGTTAAACTCCATTTGCCACATTTTGGCCCACTCTCTGAAATTATTTATATCCATTTGTACGGTTCTTATTTCCTCATTGCAATTTACTGTCCTACCTATTTTTGTGTCATCTGCAAATTTGGCTATAGAACCTTCTATCCAAGTTGTTATTCCAGATTGTAAATAGCTGGGGCCCCAAGGACCAAACCCTGTGGCACCCCACTAGTTACATCTTGCCATCCAGAAAAAGGCCCATTGATCCCGACTCTCTGTCTCCTATCTATCTGGTCAGCCAGTCTTCTATCCAAGCTAATAAATTACCCCTAATCTCACCTTGTGATCTCACCTTGTATATCAACCTTCTGTGCGGCACCTTATCAAACGCCTTCCAGAAGTCCAGATATACCACATCTACAGGATCCCCATTATCCACTTTGCTTGTTAAATCTTCGAAAAACTCAAGCAAATTAGTCAAACATAATTTGCCCATCATAAAACCATGCTGACTATGATGGATAGCGCTTTGGCTTTCCAAATGCCTTGATATTACGACCTTGATAATTGATTCTAACAATAACACATGTTAAACTAACTGCTCTGTAATTTCCCACATTCTGCCTCCGTACCTTTTTGAATAAGGGCGTTACGTTAGCATTTTCCCAACCCACTGGAACCATTACCATGTCCATGGAATTTTGGAATATCGTAACCAATGGATCCACCATCTCTGCTGCCACTTCCTTGAACACCCTAGAATGTAGCCAATCACGTCCGGTGGACTGGTCTGCCTCAACAGTTTGTTGAGGACCGTTTCCCTATTGATGCCAATTATTCCCCATTTCCCTATTGATCAAATTGTTCCCCGTTTCCCTATTGATGCCGATTGTTCCAGGTTTCACCCTTTCTATTATCTCTGAATTGCCCGTTCCTATATGAATGGTACCAGTGTCCTCCACCGTGAAAACTGAGGCAAAGTATTGATGTAGGATCTCTGCAATTTCGGTGTTACCCAATATTAACTAACCAGTTTCATCTTCCAAGGGGCCAACATTTACCTTAGCGACTCTCTTCCCTTTTATGTACCTATAGAAGCTTTTGCTGTCCTTTTTGATATTCTCTGCTGGTTTTCTTTCGTAATTTACCTCAGCCTTTTTTATTCCATTTTTAGTATCCCCTTTGTTTATGTTTGAAAGTTTCCAATCTTCCAGTCTGCCACTTGCGTGTTTGGAGGCTGAAATGGCAATCGTCGGAGACAGGAATAAGGGCGAAGCTGGATGATTTGGAAAATAGATTCAGGCGCATGATCCTGAGGCTGGTGGGTCAACCTGAGGGAGTGGAGGGCTCAACACTGACCGAATACTTTTGCTGCAATGTTCTCCCAGTTGATGAGTGGCAATGAGGTATTTGCTGCGCCGGAGCTCAACAGGGCACACAGGGCCCTTGAGGCAGAAACCGCAGCTGAAATGAGCCACCTCGAGCGGTGATCATATGGTTTCATAGTTACCCAGAGACGAGAGTCTGAGAATAGTCCAATAAAGCCCAAAACATCAACTATGACGGTTAAACCAGGACATTGGCACGGGGAGACAGACAGAGGGAGCGAGGGGGGGGGGGGGGGGGGGGGGTGGGGAGGAGGAGACAGACAGACGGAGCGAGGGGCAGCGAGGGGGGGGGGAGAACAGAGGGGCAGCGAGGGGGGGGGGGGGACAGAGGGGCAGCGAGGGGGGGGAGAGAGGGGCAGCGAGGGGGGGGGACAGAGGGGCAGCGAGGGGGGGGGAGGGGCCGGACAGAGGGGCAGCGAGGGGGGGGGACAGAGGGGCAGCGAGGGGGGGGGACAGAGGGGGCAGCGAGGGGGGGGGGACAGAAGGGGCAGCGAGGGGGGGGGACAGAGGGGCAGCGAGGGGGGGAACAGAGGGGCAGCGAGGGGGGGGACAGAGGGGCAGGCGAGGGGGGGGGACAGAGGGGCAGCGAGGGGGGGGGACAGAGGGGGCAGCGAGGGGGGGGACAGAGGGGCAGCGAGGGGGGGGACAGAGGGGCAGCGATGGGGAGGGGACAGAGGGGCAGCGAGGGGGGGGGACAGAGGGGCAGCGAGGGGGGGGACAGAGGGGCAGCGAGGGGGGGGACAGAGGGGGCAGCGAGGGGGGGGACAGAGGGGCAGCGAGGGGGGGGGACAGAGGGGCAGCGAGGGGGGGGGGACAGAGGGGCAGCGAGGGGGGGGACCAGAGGGGCAGCGAGGGGGGGGGACAGAGGGGCAGCGAGGGGGGGGGGACAGAGGGGCAGCGAGGGGGGGGGACAGAGGGGGCAGCGAGGGGGGGGACAGAGGGGCAGCGAGGGGGGGGACAGAGGGGGCAGCGAGGGGGGGGACAGAGGGGCAGCGAGGGGGGGGGGACAGAGGGGCAGCGAGGGGGGGGGACAGAGGGGCAGCGAGGGGGGGGGACAGAGGGGCAGCGAGGGGGGGGGACAGAGGGGGCAGCGAGGGGGGGGGGACAGAGGGGCAGCGAGGGGGGGGGACAGAGGGGCAGCGAGGGGGGGGACAGAGGGGCAGCGAGGGGGGGGGGACAGAGGGGCAGCGAGGGGGGGGGACAGAGGGGCAGCGAGGGGGGGGGACAGAGGGGCAGCGAGGGGGGGGGGACAGAGGGGCAGCGAGGGGGGGGACAGAGGGGGCAGCGAGGGGGGGGACAGAGGGGCAGCGAGGGGGGGGGACAGAGGGGCAGCGAGGGGGGGGAGACAGAGGGGCAGCGAAGGGGGGGGACAGAGGGGCAGCGAGGGGGGGGACAGAGGGGCAGCGAGGGGGGGGACAGAGGGGGCAGCGAGGGGGGGGGACAGAGGGGCAGCGAAGGGGGGGGGACAGAGGGGCAGCGAGGGGGGGGACAGAGGGGCAGCGAGGGGGGGACAGAGGGGGGGGACAGAGGGGGCAGCGAGGGGGGGGGACAGAGGGGGCAGCGAGGGGGGGGACAGAGGGGCAGCGAGGGGGGGGACAGAGGG